>NC_136501.1:75793725-76091225 GCF_053919585.1 Euprymna scolopes
CAATATCGAAAGTTCCCGATGTCTTCGAAAGAAAATGACGTTACACTTGTAGAATCGGCTTCTAGTTATTGTGAATCAAATTGATGTTTGCTATAACGTAAATGACGATATTTGAAGATGGAGACGTCGAATGTGAAAATCTTGAACGGATTGTATTCTGATGCATCCGTTCAATTTGCATTTTTAAAGAAGAGAATATTTTTGACTCCAACGTGATAGACTAATACATATACTACTTTAACATACATCCTGGCAGACTAACCATCTTGAAAATAAATGCGTCCATTCAATCTGCCTGTTTAGGAAGTCAAGTGATTTTTCCCGCTTAAGGCTGACAAACCAGAGAAATATTCTAGATTAAGCGTGATCGACGAAAATGTTAATTCAAATAACGCAGAATACTAAATACTAATTACGACATAATCATGACAAATTACAAAATGCTTATTCAAACTAAAGTAACGAAAATGCTAAATTTTCTTTTACCATTGAGTCACCACTTATTAAGGCGAGGAGCCACTCCAGCTAAGTGTTAATGAGAGGGAATGATTGTCAGCAGAGATGAGGGACACTATGAAAATACTTAAACTGATCGAAGTTATGAAATAGGTTGTATTCGTATGGAGTGGTTTCTGGCAAGAATTTGTTGCCATTGGATTTGAAATTATAATCAAAAGTGAAGCAGTTATGCGATAACGTGTTACACAAACGGGAGTTTGCAAATTGGAAATTCATTTTAGCATACTTGGAGGGAAAAAAGAAAGTATTTTTTCGAAAAGAAACTAAAATATGCAAACTAAGCATATTATACTAACTCACTAATAACAGAGTTCTTTGAACGCATCAAGAATTTAAAATAGGTACACTTAAATTGCATGTTTAGCGATGAATATTTTATTTTAAAGTGAGGAATGATTGCCTAGCCATGCACCGATTAAATACTAGACAACTTTCAATCTGGTAACAGGGAAGATGCACGAGAAATAAGGATTTGAGGCTGTCAGACTGTTGGAAATGATTTAATCAAATAGATTTCATTTCTTTACTGGAGAAACTCATTTAAAATATTGATAGATACACTAGTACGTACTTTGTGAATATATAGATCTTAGAGAAATAAAAGCGGACCAGATATATTCTAGCAAATATTTGTAACAATAACATAAATAATCTGCTTTTTTTGTCAATTCCAAGTACTATGAGTTCATCATAGCACATTCCATTAAGATATTTGTAAAACAGCCACAGAGATGCAAAATGTCGATTATGAGGTTGAAGTTGTAGATTGACAGCTAGTGCGGGACGTATTAGGTTATAAGACTGTTTTGGGACCCTGTCTAAGTGTGCGAGACGTACGGCTTTCTAATAATCACCACCCCAGATATGCATGTGCGAATTGTGACTTTGTACAGAATACTCTTTCGTGTGAGTACTTTCAAGCACACTAAAAAAAGAGCCTACCTTTTTGCGGCAGCCTTGGTAATATCCTCAATGTAGTTGTTCCAATTCTTGTTGATTGTAAATGTTAAGTCGATGTGTTTGAATAGTGCGCTATGTCATGATTATCGGTGGTTGAGAAGTATTTTTGTAATTCTTTTAGGTAAAAAAGCTTAGTCTTTAAAGCATAACATGTCATCTATTTACGACCCGATTTCGCTACAGAATGAAGATCATTTCCGAGGGTTTCTGCCATTACATTGAATATAGGTGCCTTCATTTTCCCCCATTTCTATAATAAAGCGTAGTATCGTCAGCAGATATACAAATCTCGGACACAATTTTATCAAGGCGAACGTTTATGAACATCTAGAATAATAAAGGTTCAAACGATCAGAAGCACACCTGCATTTATATCATCTTATTCGACGTACGGCCTTCTAACAATCTATTCTTAATAATCTTTTTATAAATAATCTTTTTCATAATCTGTTTTCCGTAAATATACAAAATCTGAAGAATGAATGTTCCTGAAGTATCACGAATACTTTCAATTCTTCGTCGATTTTAATTCTGTCGCGTCTAGACAATAAACTGGAAAATTCTAATCTAGAAATGACATTGATGCGTTGTTGAAGTTTGATGTGCATTATATACAACGTTTCTGTTCTTGTAGAATCTGTCCTTTTTATCGTCGGTTTTTGTTCATTGTTTTTGTCAACTACAGATCATTTGACTAAGATTAAAAATACTCGTGAAAAATAAGAAACATTTAATATTTTTGGATCTTGATTTAATAACACTATGTTTGATTATAGCTTTTTTATTTTTACATTTTCGTGACAATCGATTTACATGATTAGATATAAAATCAAGCAGCAAATTGTACTGTTGTCTTAAACAATGCTTGATTAGATGAAAAGAATGATGTCACACTACGCATATATATATTGCATTTATATATATATATATATATATATATATATATATATATATATATATATAAACTACATTTTATATATAATGTTTAAGTCCGTTTTAAAATTCACTATTTTGTGTATTTTCATGCATAAGTCCGCCTCGGGTTACACCTGACTTAGGCATAGAAATACCAAGTGCAAAATACTCATCATGAATGTGTCAGTGTCCATATATGATGGTATATGTAAAGAGGGATACAAAGTTGGGAGAGGGAGGATGGAAAACACAATAGTAATACACGTATTTTGGGTTGATAGCTGAATACGTGTTAACAAATGCATTAAGGTAGATATACAAAATGCAATAAGGTAGATATACAAAATGCATTGTAGGTAGAAATTAATCACATTAGATATATAGATATCATATATAGATAGATCGATAAATAGTTAGTCCTTCAGATATATAGAGAGAATTCAGTCAATAGAAAAAGCGATAAATAGATAAATCCATTAAAATAATCGAGATCGATAAACAAAAAGCCACCAAATTAAATAAAATTACACAAAGATTTCATCAAAAAACGTAGTTAGATAGACAGACATCATGCTTTCGATAGGCAAATAAATATAATCATCTTTAGGTATATAGACAGGAGACGTATATATTTCGCTATAAATTTATCTATGTAAGAGGGGAGGGGGTAAGAAAGAAAAAGTAGGAAGAGAGAGAGAGAGATAAAAGAGAGACGTAACCAGCAACAAGTTGCTAACATGTGATCACCACTTTTCAGTGACGCCTAACTTGGTAATAGCATTGCATTTAAAGATTCCTTGTGAAAAATCAATACTACCGCATTGCAGCACAATATTTATTACCTTACACTATCTCTCTCTATAACTCGCTCACTCCAACTTCCTCTCATTTTATTTGTCTGTCCTCTCTCCCTCCTCCTCTCTCTCTCTCTCTCTCTCTCTCTCAATCATTGTATACTTTTTGGTCATCCCACCTTTCTTCGATTCTTACACTAGCAAGACATCACAAACTACCTTGTTATAGTTCTCATCGTTTCAGAAGTGTCCATCTCAATAACAAACTTAACTAAATAAGTTTAACCGGAACAAATTCCCCATTGACTGATTAATATCGCACCATATACTACAGCATAATCGTAACGTGAAAATAATTGATCACACTCTCCAGCAAATAAAACGGCTTTTGTTCACATAGGATTTATACAACATATATTTTGCTTAATTGCAATTATTCAAATGTTGCAGATATCAAGCCATTCCCCCTATTTTATATCGCATGATGAACTTTTGAAGTTACTGTCTTCAAATTGTTTTCTCATTTGTTGTTAAATGTCATTTTCTTAATATTTTTGCCGGTAAGAAATTTAATATATGATATTTTTGGTAAAGAAAATTAGTATAATCTTCTGCTCTTTCTACTGACGTCTAAATACGAAATAACATTTCTTTATTTTTCATGTTGAATTCATTTGATAATTATCCCTGACATCTATCCGATATTGTGTAAAACAAACAAAAAACTCTAGTAATTAATAAAACATTTAACACTACTATTTAATCAAGATACTTGATTAAAAACCATAGATTTGCCTGTAATTTCAATGCTTTTTACATTTGTCACGTAGAATGTATTCAAATAATACATTGGAATATAATAACTAATAGATAAACTATTGCAATCTATCAATCAAGTATTTTAATCAAATATTTTAATCAAGTATTTTAATCAAGTATTTTAATAAAATATTTTAATCAAGTATTCTAATAAAATATTTTAATCAAGTATTTTAATCAAGTATTTAATCAAGTATTTTAATCAAGTATTTTAATCACATATTTTAATTAAGTATTTTAATCAAGTATTTAAATCAAGTATTTTAATCAAGTATTTTTATCAAGTATTTTAATCAAATATTTTAATCTAGTATTTTAATCAAGTATTTTCATCAAGTATTATAATCAAGAATTTTCATCAAATATTTTAATCAAGTATTTTAATCAAGTATTTTAATCAAGTATTTTTATCAAGTATTTTAATCAAATATTTTAATCAAGTATTCTAATAAAATATTTTAATCAAGTATTTTAATCCAGTATTTTAATCAAGTATTTTAATCAAGTATTTTAATCACATATTTTAATTAAGTATTTTAATCAAGTATTTTAATCAAGTATTTTAATCAAGTATTTTAATCAAGTATTTTAATCAAATATTTTAATCTAGTATTTTAATCAAGTATTTTCATCAAGTATTATAATCAAGTATTTTAATCAAATATTTTAATCAAGTATTTTAATCAAGTAGTTAAATCAAGTATTTAAATAAAATATTTTAATCAAGTATTTTAATCAAGTATTTTAATCAAGTATTTCAATAAAATATTTTAATCAATTATTTTAATCAAGTATTTTAATCAAGTATTTTAATCAAATATTTTAATCAAGTATTTTAATCAAATATTTTAATCAAGTATTTTATCAAGTATTTTAACCAAATATGTTATTCAAGTATTTTAATCAAATATTTTAATCAAGTATTTTAATAAACTATTTTAATCAAATATTTTAATCAAATGTTTTAATAAAGTATTTCAATCAAATATTTTAATCAAATATTTTAATCAAATATTTTAATCAAATATTTTAATCAAGTATTTTAACCAAGTATTTTAATAAAATATTTTAATCAATATTTAAATAAAATATTTAAATCAAGAATTTTAATCAGTATTTTTATCAAGTATTTTAATCAAGTATTTTAATCAATTATTTTTATCAGGTATTCTAATCAAGAATTTTAATCAAATATTGTAATCAAATATTTTAATCAAGTATTTTAATCAAGTATTTTAATCAAGTATTTTAATCAAGTATTTTAATCAAATATTTTAATCAAATATTTTAATCAAGTACTTTAATCACATATTTTAATCAAATATTTTAATCAAGTATTTTATCAAGTATTTTAATCAAGTATTTTATTCAAGTATTTTAATCAAATATTTTAATCAAGTATTTTAATCAAGTATTTCAATCAAGTATTTTAATCAAGTATTTTAATCAAATATTTTAATCAAGTATTTCAATCCAATATTTTAATCAAGTATTTTAATCAAGTATTTTAATCAAGTATTTTAATCAAATATTTTAATCAAGTATTTTAATGAAGTATTTTGATCAAATATTTTAATAAAATATTTTCATCAAGTATTTTAATCAAGTATTGTAATCAAATATTTTGATCAAGTATTTTAATCAAATATTTTAATCAAGTATTTGAATCAAGTATTTTAATAAAATATTTCAATCAAGTATGTTAATCAATATTTTAATCAAATATTTTAATCAAGTATTTTAATAAAATATTTCAATCAAGTATTTTAATCAATATTTTAATCAAATATTTTAATCAAGTATTTTAATAAAATATTTTAATCAAGTATTTTAATCAAATATTTTAGTCAAGTATTTTTATCAAGTATTTTAATCAAACATTTTAATCAAGTATTTTAATCAAGTATTTTAATCAAATATGTTAATCAAGTATTTTAATAAAGTATGTTAATCAAGTATTTCAATCCAATATTTTAATCAAGTATTTTAATCAAGTATTTTAATCAAGTATTTTAATTAAATACTTTAATCAAGTACTTTAATCAAGTATTTTGATAAAATATTTTAATCAAATATTTTAATCAAGTACTTTAATCAAGTATTTTAATCAAGTATTGTAATCAAATATTTTGATCAAGTATTTTAATCAAATATTTTAATCAAGTATTTAAGTCAAGTATTTTAATAAAATATTTCAATTAAGTATTTTAATCAATATTTTATTCAAATATTTTAATCAAGTATTTTAATTAAGTATTTTAATCAAATATTTTAATCAAGTATTTTAATCAAGAATTTTAATCAAGTATTTTATTCAAGTATTTTAATCAAATATTTTAATAAAGTATTTTTATCAAATATTTTAGTCAAGTATTTTAATCAAGTATTTTTATCCAGTATTTTAATCAAGTATTTTAATCAAGTATTTTTATCAAGTATTTTAATTAAATATTTTAATCTAGTATTTTAATCAAGTATTTTAATCAAGTATTTTAATCAATATTTTAATCAAGTAGTTTAATCAGGTAGTTTAATCAAGTATTTTAATAAAATATTTTAATCAAGTATTTTAATCAAGTATTTTAATCAAGTATTTCAATAAAATATTTTAATCAAGTATTTTAATCAAGTATTTTAATCAAGTATTTTAATCAAGTATTTTAATCAAATATTTTAATCAAGTATTTTAACCGAATATTTTAATCAAGTATTTTAATAAAATTTTTTAATCAAATATTTTAATCAAATATTTTAATCAAGTATTTTAATCAAGTATTTTAACCAAGTATGTTAATAAAATACTTTAATCAAGTATTTAAATAAAATATTTAAATCAAGAATTTTAATCAGTATTTTTATCAAGTATTTTAATCAATTTTTTTTAGCAGGTATTCTAATCAAGAATTTTAATCAAATATTGTAATCTAATATTTTAATCAAGTATTTTAATAAAATATTTTAATCAAGTATTTTAATCAAGTATTTTAATCAAATATTTGAATCAAGTATTTTAATCAAGTATTTTAATCAAGTATTGCAATAAAATATTTAAATCAAGAATTTTAATCAGTATTTTTATCAAGTATTTTAATCAATTATTTTTATCAGGTATTCTAATCAAGAATTTTAATCAAATATTGTAATCAAATATTTTAATCAAGTATTTTAATCAAGTATTTTAATCAAGTATTTTAATCAAGTATTTTAATCAAATATTTTAATCAAATATTTTAATCAAGTACTTTAATCACATATTTTAATCAAATATTTTAATCAAGTATTTTATCAAGTATTTTAATCAAGTATTTTATTCAAGTATTTTAATCAAATATTTTAATCAAGTATTTTAATCAAGTAATTTAATCAAGTATTTTAATGAAGTATTTTAATCAAATATTTTAATCAAGTATTTTAATAAAATATTTGAATCAAGTATTTTAATCAAGTATTTTAATCAAGTATTTTAATCAAGGATTTTAATCAAGTATTTTAATTAAATATTTTAATCAAGTATTTTAATCAAGTATTCTAATAAAATATTTTAATAAAATATTTTAATAAAGTATGTTAATCAAGTATTGTAATCAAATATTTTGATCAAGTATTTTAATCAAATATTTTAATCAAGTATTTTAATCAATATTTTAATCAAATATTTTAATCAAGTAGTTTAATCAAGTATTTTAATCAAATATTTTAGTCAAGTATTTTTATCAAGTATTTTAATCAAATATGTGAATCAAATATTTTAATCAAGTATTTTAATCAAGTATTTTAATCAAATATGTTAATCAAGTATTTTAATAAAGTATGTTAATCAAGTATTTCAATCCAATATTTTAATCAAGTATTTTAATCAAGTATTTTAATTAAATACTTTAATCAAGTACTTTAATCAAGTATTTTGATAAAATATTTTAATCAAATATTTTAATCAAGTACTTTAATCAAGTATTTTAATCAAGTATTGTAATCAAATATTTTGATCAAGTATTTTAATCAAATATTTTAATCAAGTATTTAAGTCCAGTATTTTAATAAAATATTTCAATTAAGTATTTTAATCAATATTTTATTCAAATATTTTAATCAAGTATGTTAATTAAGTATTTTAATCAAATATTTTAATCAAGTATTTTAATCAAATATTTTAGTCAAGTATTTTAATCAAGTATTTTAATCAAGTATTTTAGTCAAGTATTTTAATCAAGTATTTTAATCAAGTATTTTAATGAAGTAGTTTTATCAGGTAGTTTAATCAAGTATTTTAATAAAATATTTTAATCAAGTATTTTAATCAAGTATTTTAATCAAGTATTTTAATCAAGTATTTTAATCAAATATTTTAATCAAGTATTTTAATCAAATATTTTAATCAAGTATTTTTATCAAGTATTTTAACCGAATATTTTAATCAAGTATTTTAATCAAATATTTTTATCAAATATTTTAATCAAATATTTTAATCAAGTATGTTAATAAAATACTTTAATCATGTATTTAACTAAAATATTTCAATCAAGAATTTTAATCAGTATTTTTATCAAGTATTTTAATCAAGTATTTTAATCAATTTTTTAGCAGGTATTCTAATCAAGAATTTTAATCAAATATTGTAATCTAATATTTTAATCAAGTATTTTAATAAAATATTTTAATCAATTATTTTAATCAAGTATTTTAATCAAATATTTTAATCAAGTATTTTAATCAAGTATTTTAATCAAGTATTGCAATAAAATATTTAAATCAAGAATTTTAATCAGTATTTTTATCAAGTATTTTAATCAAGTATTTTAATCAATTATTTTTATCTGGTATTCTAATCAAGAATTTTAATCAAATATTGTAATCAAATATTTTAATCAAGTATTTTAATCAAGTATTTTAATCAAGTATTTTAATCAAGTATTTTAATCAAATATTTTAATCAAATATTTTAATCAAGTACTTTAATCACATATTTTGATCAAATATTTTAATCAAGTATTTTATCAAGTATTTTAATCAAGTATTTTATTTAAGTATTTTAATCAAATATTTTAATCAAGTATTTTAATCAAGTATTTTTATCAAGTATTTTAATCAAGTATTTTAATCAAATATTTTAATCAAGTATTTTAATCAAATATTTGAATCAAGTATTTTAATACAGTATTTTAATCAAGTATTTTAGTCAAGTATTTTAATCAAGTATTTTAATTAAATATTTTAATCAAGTATTTTAATCAAGTATTTTGATAAAATATTTTAATAAAATATTGTAATAAAGTATGTTAATCAAGTATTTTAATCAAGTATTGTAATCAAATATTTTGATCAAGTATTTTAATCAAATATTTTAATCAAGTATTTTAGTCAAGTATTTTAATAAAATATTTCAATTTAGTATTTTAATCAATATTTTATTCAAATATTTTAATCAAGTATTTTAATCAAGAATTTTAATCAGGTATTTTATTCAAGTATTTTAATCAAATATTTTAATCAAGTATTTTAGTCAAATATTTTAGTCAAGTATTTTAATCAAGTATTTTTATCCAGTATTTTAATCAAGTATTTTAATCAAGTATTTTAATCAAGTGTTTTTATTAGGTATTCTAATCAAGAATTTAAATCAAATATTGTAATCAAATATTTTAATCAAGTATTTTAATCAAGTATTTTAATCAAGTGTTTTTATTAGGTATTCTAATCAAGAATTTAAATCAAATATTGTAATCAAATATTTTAATCAAGTATTTAATCAAGTATTTTAACCAAATATTTTAATCAAGTATTTTAGTCAAGTATTTTAATCAAATATTTTAATCAAGTATTTTTATTAATTTGTTTAATCAAGTATTTTAATCAAGTATTTTTATCAAATATTTTAATCAAGTATTTTAATCAAGTATTTGAATCAATTATTTTAATCAAATATTTTAATCAAGTATTTTAATCAAATATTTTAATCAAGTATTTTTATCAAGTATTTTAATCAAATATTTTAATCAAGTATTTTAGTCAAGTATTTTACTCAAATATTTTAATCAAGTATTTTTATCAAGTATTTTAATCAAGTATTTTAATCAAGTATTTTAATCAAATATTTTAACCAAGTATTCTAATCAAGTATTTAAATCAAGTATTTTAATCAAGTATTTTAATCAAATATTTTAATCAAGTATTTTAATCAAATATTTTTATCAAGTATTTTCATCAAGTATTTTAATCAAATATTTTAATCAAGTATTGTAATCAAATATTTTAATCAGGTATTTTCATCAAGTATTTTAATCAAATATTTTAATCAAGTATTTTAATCAAGTATTTTAATCAAATATTTTAATCAAGTATTTTAATCAAATATTTTAATCAAATATGTTAATCAAGTATTTTAATCAAGTATTTTAATCAAGTATTTTGATAAACTTTTGCAATCTATCATAAAAAGTAGCAGAACAATACACTATTTACGAATGTCAAATATGTGAATAATTTGTCTTGTAACGGACATAACCAATTAACCTGCAAAACAGCGTCGCCATAATACATGACAGTCTCGTCGTGTAAGCCAAAAGGGAATTAAAATATGCCGTCCTGGATAGCCAGTTAACGACCCTTGTTTTTATTTTATGTATTTATTTATTTTTATTGGTGTGCGTTGTTGAGTTATCCACACGTCATATGCAACGGTTCATGCTATCTGGAAAATATACTTTTTATGGGGACAGCGGACGCCAGAATGCGAGGTAAAATCACTCGCGTGCGAGAATGAAAGAGGGCGACTTCATAACTGGATGGTATAAGGCCATGAATTGGGAATATTGAGAATACGAAAAAAAGAGGGAGAGGGAGATTTAATTTGAAAAGAATTAAAGCTATGAATTCATTGCGACCTGAAGTCATGAACGTAATACTCTTCGAGGGCCACAGAACAATCGATATCGTCAGATTTTTATTTTGTTTGGAACCAAGAATTCAGTTCTACACTCATTTTATACTGTAGACTTAACTTAAATACTTTCTATGAACTATTTATATGGATTGATGTCCCCTTCGTAGATTTATCCAATGAAACAGGTTAGTATCTCATTGCTTCTCGTTCTATATATCTCTAAGGTCTCTCTTAAAAACAAGAAAATTTTGCATTATGTTCTATGCTTGTTAATTGAATTTAAATGACTTTAAAATTAGCATATTTATGCAATACGATCGATGCACAAATTATTTATTCCTCTTTATATTTATAATTGGTTCAACAAGAAATTCTTCCGACTGAGGAAGTCACTGACTGCCAGTTTCTGGTGTTCATTTATCGGATTTCCTGGTACTGAGAATTTGAAAAACTTTCTTCTATTATATTTGCCTTCCTTTCTGTTAAAGTTTTTAAGAAAAAGAAATGATAAACTCAGTTCATTAATTGTGTTTGTCTTTCTTTTGGGGCTGTTTGACTGTTTTTTTTTTGTTTTGTTTTTTTGTTTGGTTTAACTTTTGTCCTTTCTGCTAATTTGCCAAAATAAACAACCATTTTTGCTTCATTCTTTTGCCGTATGCACAGAAGCTCAAAAGGGGATAGAAACACTTTAGCTTATACCCGACTTAGTATCATATGAGGATTTCCGCCCCCATGAATTTCATGGGATATAGTTGGGTGGCGCATTTTCGATATTGGAAACTTCTAATCTTGACCTAGCCGGTCACCCTAAATTTTAGAGCTGGAATTAAGGTTGATCAAAAACACTCGAAATTGGATTGGATATGTAACAGTCTTCTTTTGCATTTTGCTGTTGGAAGCCAACGCATTTATGTCGTTTAGTCTGTGATCTGGTTATTCCCAAGGTTATTGTTCGGAAGTGAATAGGTTCAATTATCACACAATAAAACAAGGTATAATATGTACATTATTGATTTTGTATCAGGTTGACAAGAAAGTAATTGCGATTTTTTAAATTTTAAATTTAGGTGAACATATCTCGACTCAAACAAAAATTGTGTTATTCCCCACATTCTAGGGTGTTTCTTAATATTTGAGCCGTTTTCTTTATCGTTAGGCGTTGTATTTTTGCAGTTATTCCTCTGATTCCAATATCTGCCATTCTTTTTTCGAAGTTTTTCGGAATTGTTCCTAGTGCTCCTACTATTATCGGTACTATTTTGATTTCCTTCATCATCCAAATCCCTTTTAACTGTCTACCTAGATCTGTGTATTTGCTTCGTTTCTCCTTTTCTTTCATACTCACCCTGTGGTCAGCTGGGACAGAAAAGTCTACGATCTGACAGGAGTTTTCTTTCTTGTTAATTATTACGACATCTGGCCTTCTTGCTTGGGTGGGTTTGTCCGTCTGTATGTCCATGTCCCATAGGATTTTGTGTTTCTCGTTTTCGAGTGCTGTTGCGGGTTTATGCTTGGACCATTTGCCTGTACACTCAAAATGCAGTCGTTTGCATAATTCTCAGTGCACCGCCCTCTCCACTTGGCCATGCTTGTTTTTGTATTCCTTTTGGGCCAGTTTGCTGCATTCACTTACTATATGGTTTATTGTTTCGTCTCTCTGTCCACATAGTCTGCATTATTATTATTATCATTATTATTATTATTATTATTATTATTATTATTATTATTATTATTATTATTGTTGTTGTTATTATTATTATTGTTATTATTATTATTGTTGTTATTATTATTATTATTATTATTATTATTATTGTTGTTGTTGTTTTTATTGGATACGGTTGTGGTGATTTAAGTATTGCTGTTATCTTTACTAACAGTACGATTTTAATTTTGCTATTATTGTTATTGCTAATATTTTTATAAGTAGTATTCTTTGCTACATTACATTCTTCATATTTTTTATTTTTATTTATTATTTTGATATACTAATAGTAGTAGTAGTAGTAGTTATAATAGTAGTAGTAGTGATAGTAATGTCAATATTAGTATACATTACCTGTTTTTATTCTCACTATAATCTGTAATGTTAGAACTATACGTAGTAATAGTATTATTACAATATTGTAATTATTGATGTTTATATTGACATTGCTAACGTCACTATCATGTAGTATTATTTATCATTAAGTGTAGCTTGGGCCTGGGCATTGAAGTTTCGCAACATACTCAGAATTGTCGGGCAACACAGAGACACGGCTAGGTTAGTTAATAATTAAAAAAAACAAAAAAAATGAGTTGATGTTTATAGGAATGATAATACTATTCGATTAATATTATTAATTACTAAATTATATTAATTAAATATTATTACTATTATTAACAAATGTATTTTATTCGTATCGTAATTACATTTTTCTCATTAGTATGAATATCGGAGGCTTGTAAATAATATCGACAGTCAAGCGATGAAAGCTTACGAAATAAATACTTTAGCTGTGTATTTATTAAAGAAATTAATCACTGTGGTTTGCATATAATGTTCCCTTGTGTACCGATTCAATATTTCCCTCCCTACCATAAGATATATGCTTAATATTTTATGTATCTGTTTTTTGACCTCTGACCTTTGTTATTACATGTAATATCTATATAAAAATTAGATGGAAAATGTTGAATAAAAATGTATTTTACATTACACTAATTGTCAAATATTTACACATATTTCGATACGAATATCATGAATTGAACTCATGGTCATACACTTAAAGCTAGCATTAATGAAACGATGCTAAAGCTATTTGGACGGTAATAAAACGCGTTTTAAATTTTTAATTGTTTCAAAAAATACATGCATTTAAATGTTAAAAAAATGTATTTCATTTAGTAAAAAAAATTGCTAAAAAATATATGCAACTTTAATAGGCCAAAAGAAATCGTGCGACATTGTCTCAATGAGATTTAGGATGATTTGCCAGAAGTATATGCATAATATTATAGCATAATATTATAGCATAATATTATAGCATAATATTATAGCATAATATTATAGCATAATATTATAGCATAATATTATAGCATAATATTATAGCATAATATTATAGCATAATATTATAGCATAATATTATAGCATAATATTATAGCATAATATTATAGCATAATATTATAGCATAATATTATAGCATAATATTATAGCATAATATTATAGCATACTATTATAGCATAATATTATAGCATAATATTATAGCATAATATTATAGCATAATATTATAGCATAATATTATAGCATAATATTATAGCATAATATTATAGCATAATATTATAGCATAATATTATAGCATAATATTATAGCATAATATTATAGCATACTATTATAGCATAAGTACCTGAATTTCAAAAACATCTCTCCTTTATCTCAACCTATAGATTTCGCGTGGCAAAATTAAAAAAAATCAAAATTTAATGATAGTTTCGAAGAAACTAGGGTGGTCTTTACATGAACAAACAAATTCATTTGGTCCTGTAAATTTCCGTGTATTTTTAACGTTTGTTTTGACGATTAAGTGAAGAATCAAATTCATAAAGATTTACAATTTTTTTCATAAGCGATACATATTTGTTACCTACATAACCCACGAAGTAAAGCAACTTAACTTACCAGTACCAGATGTGGGAATGCTAGGCGCCATATGTGTTAGAGACAAGTCCTGCATCGAGTATCATGCTTGGTTGTCTTGATTCTGTCTTACCATCAAGTGTTTCTGGATGAGTGAGTCCATCACACGTTACACTAAGTCAAGCGCAAGTCACAGCAAAAAGGAAAAAGGGGGAGATAACAACTGTTTATAAATACGAACACCCACTTGTAGGCCTTTATGGTTTACCATAAGTGAGGCAATATCACGTAACGACAAATGCGCAGTTATTTATTGATTTTTTGTCTATCATTCTTCAAAGGATTTCCTATTTAATTGTATATTAGCAATATTGGGCTCACTAAAGGAAAATTAAACATGTATTTTTCAAAGATATAAAAGTAGCGTTTAAATTTGAAAAAAGAATTAAAAACATATTTAATTTAAAAAAGGAAGCACAAAATAAGTGGATAGTCATTAATCCGCGGAGTTTCGAGGAAATACTTTCCTTCTCATCAGAGGGTAGGATTTAGCAAAATGCAGGATCGGATTTTGGTTCCAAAAATATTCAATGAAACTACAAGTAAGTCATAGATCTTACTTGGAGACAAATAGTGAAGCAGAGGGAATAGGGTTAAGAAAAATGTGATTTCACGTGAATGGATAGTCTGGTAAAGGGTAAAATATCCAATAACGATAAAATCCAAAAAAGTTGATTAAATTTCTATTTCCACAAGTAAAATCCAAAGTTATAGCGTAGTTGGAAGATGGTCAAAAGCAGAAATTCCTGGAATAATTTATAAATTCACAAGGGAATGAGTTCAAATAATATTATTAAAAGGAAGATAAGGTGTGCGTAGAAAAAAAAAGGAAGAATGTAAAGACGACTGTCAAGGCTGGGCTGATTTCAGAAAACTGAGTGAAAAAAAGTTTAATGGTGATTGAGTTAATTTTAGAATAGAAAAGGCAATGTTAAAATGACCCAGACAGGATGGCGTTGCAATGGCGCCAAATTTAAAGCAACAAAAGGGGGCAACTGAAATATACAAGTTATTACTTAAGAATTAACTTATCAGCAGGAGTCATTAAAGGAAGCAACTGAATTGAGACGAATGATAAGTTAAATACATACACATATACATGCATACATGCATACATATATATGAATGTGTGTGTTCGTCAATCAGAGTCGATTATGACCATAGACAACTAGTTGTGTGTCTGCAGGTGGCTGAGCAGTCCAATCCGGGCGCGGAAGCCCCTTCCACATGTTGGACACCAGTGGCCAAAGACGGCCACTTCAGCATCTCTGGCTTTTCGCGCAGCGCGCTTCTCTTTTGCAGATTCAGTTCGTCTTGCCTCCGCGAGCAGAGAGTCCTCATGTAACAAACGGCGCCAGGCTGGCCTGTCGGAAGCACTGCTTTCCCATGAGTTCACGTCAATGTTGAAGTCTTTCATATAGGACATCAGAGTGTCTTTGAACCGTTTGCGCTGTCCAAGAGCTCTTCTCATTCCGCACCGGAGTTCACCATAGAGCAGTTGTTTTGGTATGCGCGAGTCTGTCATCCGATGCACGTGACCTATCCAACGGGTTTGCGCTTTGCGGGTCGTAGTGATGACGCTTGGGAGCTTGGACCTCTCGAGAACATCAGTGTCTGGGATCTTGTCTTGCCAGCGAATGTTCAAGATGTTCCGAAGACATCGAAGATGGAAGTGGTTTAGTTGTTTTTCGTGACATCTGCAGAGGACCCACGTTTCACAACCATATAGAAGAGATGTCAGGACCACTGCTTTGTACATTTTAACCTTTGTGTACTGCTGAATTCCTCTTCGTTCCCAGACTGTTTTCCTTAGTCTGCCAAAGGAGCTGCTGGCCTTGGCAATGCGTTTGGTGATTCCGATGTCGATGTTGGCAGCACGAGAGAGTGTACTGCCAAGGTAGGTGAAACGGTCTACTGCTTTCAAGCTCTGACCATTTACTTGGATGTTCAGTTCCTGGTACGTGTTGCCAGGAGCAGGCTGGTGCATGACTTCTGTCTTGCTCATACTTATTGTAAGACCGAAGTTCTCACATGCTGAAGAAAATTTGTCCACTTCCAGTTGCATTTCATGCTCTTTGGTGGCATTGAGAGCACAGTCGTCAGCAAAAAGGATGTCTCTGATTACTGTTTCCTTTGACTTTGAGATTGAAGAGCTTCCCATCACACCGGTACCGGATTTGGATGCCAGGAGTAACTTCCCTGAAGGCATCAGTCAGCATTGCCGAAAACGCCATGCTGAAAAGCGTTGGTGCTAGCAGGCAACCCTGTTTTACGCCGTTGGTTACCGGGAAATGGGGCTGATATATCACCGTTATTTGTTACTCGTGTCATCATGCCGTCATGGAACTGTCTTACAATATTCACGAACTTGTCCGGGCAACCAAACTTTGACATGATCTTCCACAGGCCTTCCCTGCTCACCGAGTCGAAAGCCTTCGTTAGATCAACGAAAGTCATGTAGAGGTCTTGATATTGTTCTTTGCACTTCTCTTGGAGTTGGCGAGCGGCAAATATCATATCGATGGTTCCGCGCCCTGTGTGAAAACCACATTGGCTTTCTGGAAGGTGACCCGGTTCCAGGTATTTCAGAAGGCGGTTTAGAAGAACACGAGCCAGTATTTTGCCTGTGATTGAGATGAGAGAGATACCTCAGTGATTATCGCAAGACTGTTTGTTGCCCTTCCTTTTGTAGGTGTGAACAATTGTTGCGTCTTTGAAGTCTTGAGGTAGAGTTTCGCTTTGCCACAACTCTTGGAACAGTTCTGTTTGTTTGAGGATGAGATAGTGACCACCAGACTTGAATACTTCGGCTGTGATGGCGTCGGAGCCAGGTGCCTTGCCAGTCGACATTTGCCTGGTAGTTGTTACAACCTCCTCCTCTGTGGGTGGTGTGTCGAGGGCATGGTTGATTGGCACTTAAGGTAGTCGTAGTCCTGGGTATGACACTAAACTACATCCGGCAGCAAGACCCAGATCAGGAGATCTGGTGTCTGAGGAGAATATCACTACTTCTTGATTGCTGCTGTGCTGAGCCACCTCTGGGCAAGGTGCAATACCCATAAGCTCCCCTTCGCCGGGTTACAGCTGGGTAGGTGGAGCTCATCAGTCCTTGACGACAGTTCACCTACGGGAGTAAACCCAGACAGCAAATCAGGAGTGGGGCCCCTCAGGCGGTTGGCCAGCGCACTGCGCATCCCTCCGGCAGAACTTGCACCCGGATAGGTCTCCAGCTGTCTCGACTCCGCCCTGCCGCTGGGCGAGGCTTATTTCGGAAGAGAGAGAGTGAGGTTGGTCCTGCGCAAGCCTCCTTCACTTAAATCTCCCTCCAGCGCTAGTCATTGACAACTACAAAAAGTCCTGTGGTCATGGGCGAGCAGCGGTGGTAGCAGGTGCGGAATCACTGGAAGCTGCTAGCTGCGAATCTGCACATAGGCGGCTCAGGCCATATGGTCGTTCTTCTCTGAATTCGGAATAGAAGCGAGGTTCGGCAGCCACCTGAGCGATTAAGCAGTCCTTTTTAGGATCAGCTGCTTGCCTCCTAGCCTGAGGACGGAGCTAGAAAAGGTGCTCCAAACATATATATGAATACATACACAAACACACCCACATATACACACATACATATACATACATATAAGTAAATAGATCAGAAAATAAATTTTAAAAAAAGAGATAAAGGAAAAAAAATTAAGGGAAGAGGATGGCTTGTATCTGCCATTTCCGGAATAAGGCAAATAAGTATGTAAGTAAATGCACATAGTAAAATATAAGTAAGCATACATACAGAATAGAAATGTGTAGGTAGATATATATATATATTTGATTGATACGAATATTTAAACACTAAAACGGAGATTGCAGATGTAAACCGGCCAAACAAAGAAGAAATACAGAATTACAATGGAAATTGCAAAGTTATAAAATGCTAAGAAAGTATGTAGAAAGAACGATATTATTATAGAAAAATATATATCTGAAAGGTTAATTTAATAGCTATGTAATTTCAAATTTATATATTTATATATATATATATATATATATATATATATATATATATATATATATATATATATATATAATCCGAGAGAATAATAATTATTAATATATTCAACGAAGTCCACCCTTCAAAACACAGTGGATAAAAAATTTATCACATTCAAAATTCGGATTTTCAACCTTAAAATCTGATACGTGCGTTATTGTTTTTATTTTAATTGTTTTATTTACAGTCCTCACCCTCCCCACAATACAATGAAATAAAAAGTGCATCGTTACAAAGTTTATTCTTTACTTAATAATTGATGAAATTTCCTATTGATTGGATAATTTCTTGATTTTGATTAGATTTTTAAAGAGAGGCTCCGTTAAAACTACTTATTCCTACTTCCGTTTTGGCCGTGCCTAATATATATATATATATATATATATATATATATATATATATATATATATATATATATATATATATATATATATATATATATATATATATATTCTGATGTTCACTTCCTTGGCTTGAATCACTCATTACCCGTTGATATATGAATCTGTTGATTTAGAAGAAACTGTGTCAAATTATGATTGGGAATTCGTCGCCAGGTGAGAAACAACCTATGCGTATTTTATTAAAATAAATCTTTCTGCTTGTTCAATTAATACAAGGAGACGAAAATAAATATAAATTTAATAAACATGCGGGGAGGAAAAACACTCAGGTTTTTTATTAACCCCCTTCTTACTCATATTGCAGCTATTCTTTCTTTTAAAGCTGCTCCCCAGAAATCGTCTCTGTCCCTCGGCTGAAGAACAGTTTGACATGATTCAGTGCCGCCAAGGAAATCAAAAATTCGCTGTCTTTAACCTTGGGCGACAGAGAGAAGCATACATATCATTCTCTTTGTTTATCACAGACCTTTGCCACAACTAGGGTCATTAATCGTTTTCTTATTAGTTTGTCGTCCGGCAAACGTGTCCGTGGGGAAACCATTTGATTTACAGAGATTAAACGAATCCAGCTCATCTAGCGCCGTATAAAAGAACTACAATTAATCATTATAATTTTTATAACTCAGCACGTTTCCCATAATATTAAACGCCAAAATATTTTTGTTTAATAATTCAGCAAAAGCTGTTGAATCCGTGCTGCATAAACGAATGTAGACTTCTCGTTCAGGTGAGCATGTTGATAGCAATAAAAGCGAACCTATCTCATACAAAGCGTCATTATAAGCAATCACGGGGTATGCACTTTACGATGTAAACATATTATTTCTTTTCCCATGTATAAACAATGAGAGGTGAATGTAGTTTCTTCTCGATCCAGTTTTATTTTTATTTGTATTTATTTTATTCATGTTAATCTCAAACAAGTCATATTCTCACTTTGACGTAACGGAACAGTGTTTACGCGAAATGAGTAAAATTTCAGTTTACATTACCTTTAAACTTCTGCATGTCAGTGAGCCAGGAACGCAGGTAACAGGGATTGCATTATAAAGTGTACCACTTTAATCTAAGGAGCTATGAGAATAGAAAGTTTTCTGGCATCTAGGCACCTCTAAAGCCCTAACCCTAACACTAAGCCTAACCCTAAGTCTAACCTAACCCTAAACCTAACCTCTACAATGAAGGAGTGGGATTTTTGCTGCTTGTCAGTTTGTCGGCGTATATACATCGAGAGGTTACAAATGCAATGAGTTCATCAGAGCACATTTCATTAAAATACCAGTAAAACAGGCACAGGGATGCAACATTGCAATGATGTGACAGAGGTTAGAGCTTAGTTGGCAGTGTGGGACCTATAAGATTGGAGATTTTTCTTTGAACCCTGCCAAAGATGGAGAGACTATTGATAGATGCGCCAGTTCAGATATGGCAACAATACTCCATGCATGGGCGAATGCTGGCTTTGTAGAGGTCCAGGATACTCTCATAGATAGAGGGAGCCAAACTTCCTTGCAGCTGATTTCGCAATGACTTCGATGTACTGTTCCAGTTCATGTTTCCCATGAATGTATAACAGAGGAGTTTGAAGAAAGAGCTCTCAGGTAGAGTTTTATTAGTCATGGCTATCGGTAGTTGATAAACCTTCTGAAATCTTTAACAAAAACAAGTTTAGTCTTAATAGCATAAAACCTTACCATCAATTTACAAGCCATATCGTCTTCGTTTTCTAAAGATTCTGTAATTGCCTCATGCTTTTTTCATAAAGCATTATATCATCGACAAATATACATATTTCAGACACAATGTTTATGAATATAAGGAAAAATAGAGTTCCAAGTATCGATCCATAAGGCATTCTCGTTTTAATATTATGCTGTTTAGATACTCGTACATCAAGGACGGATTGGATTTTCTTCTGGAATCTATTTTATTCATTATTCGTTCAGTTATTCCGTATGATTTAATTTTCATTCATGCCAGACTATGTCAAAGGCTTCCCCCGCCTTATCCAGGCCATGTTAATTGCGGCATTTAAATATAAAATCCAACTTTCTTTAAACAAGTGCTTTGGATTCGGGTCAAAATAAAAAATTGTCTTAATCTAGAAAATAAACAAGTGCTTTGGATTCGGGTCAAAATAAAAAATTGTCTTAATCTAGAATGGTTTCTTATTAACTTACCGAAAGCAGAAAAGATTCAGTGTAATTCGAACAGATCTTATGTAACCAAGGAAAAAATAACTAATCTTAATTAGGGAAAAATCACGGTTTGTACTTAGTGTAAGACGTCAAGTGATTGGTGTTGCTAATAATAATAATAATAATAATAATAATAATAATAGTACACGTGGTTACCCACTATGTGGAAAATACTGACAGCAGAACTGAGGGAACAAATCTGCCACTCCCTGAATAATCGTGGACTAATCCCCGAGGAACAGAAAGGATGCCAAAAAGGAAAAAGAGGAACACATGATCTGCTATATATAGATAAAAAGATCCTAAAGGAAGTAAAAAAGAAGGAGAAAGAATTTAGCCATGGCATGGAGCGACTACAAAAAAGTGTACGACAGGATCCCCCAAGCAATGCCTAAAAATGTATAAAATACCAAGCAGGATCATCAACGTAATAGAAAATGCAATGAAATGCAATGGAATTGACAGCTGATGGACAACACATAATAGAAATTAACATACAAAGAGGATCTTCCAATGAGACTCACTATCACGGCTACTGTTCCTCATAGCCATGATGCCCCTGAATAGTATTCTGAGAAAGTGCCAAGCCGGATACAAATTCTCCAATACGTAGGAAAAAATGAACCACCTGATGTACATGGACGATTTGAAACATTTTAGGACCTAAAAGGAGCTAGAGACACTTATTAACAGTACCAGGATCTTCAGCCAAGATATCCAAATGGAATTTGGAATGGAAAAGTGCATACTACCAGTTATAAGAAAGGGAAAACTGGAAACGACAGAAGGTATGGGACTACCCAACCAAATAGAGATCAGGGCAGTAGGAGAACAAGACGACTATAAATACTTGGGAATTCTGGAAGCGGACACCATCAAAGCAAAAGAAATGAAAAAGAGAAATGGAAAGGAATACTTCAGGAGAACAAGAAAACTCCTGGAAACGAAATTATATAGCAGAAACCTAATAAAATACATGGGCAGTATCATTAGTAAGATACTCTGGACCGTTTATAGAATGGACAAAAGAAGAACTGAGACAGCTCGACGAGAAGACCAGGAAACTCATTACCATGCATAATGCACTACACCGAAAGGACGATACTGACAGACTCTACGTGAAAAGGGAAGATGGCGAGAGAGGACTGGTATGCATAGAAGACTGCGTGGATGACACAAAAATAACTAGAAAAATACATAATGCAAAACAATGAAAGGATAATTATGGCAGCGAGAGACACTGAAAAAAACGACAAAACAGAAAACAGAGACAAATGACAAAACGAGAAAAGAAAAATAGGAAGATTTATAAGAATGACAAAAGATGACAATAACGAAAACACCTGGACATGGATGTGAAAATGATATATAGACCGAGAAACTGAATCTCTAATAACTGCAGCAGAAGAGAACTCGATAAGAACCGAACATATCAAAGCAAAGATCGATAAAACACAAGAAAACAGCAAATGCAGACTTTGTGGACAGAAAGACGAAACGATAAACCATATATTCAGTGAATGAAGCAAACTGGCGCAAAAGGAATACAAAAATAGGCAAGACCAAGTGGGGAGGGCGGTGCATTGGGAATTGTGCAAACGACTGCATTTTGAACGTATAGACAAATGGTACAAGCATAAACCCGCAACAGTACTTGAAAACGAGAACCACAAAATCCTATGGGACATGGACATACAGACAGACAAACCCATCCAAGCAAGAAGACCAGATGTCGTAATAATTAACAAGAAAGAAAACTCCTGTAAAATGGTAGACTTTTCTGTCCCGGCTGACCACAGTGTGAGTATGAAAGAAAAGGCGAAACGAAGTAAATACACAGATCTAGGTAGACAGTTAAAAGGGATTTGGATGATGAAGAAAATATATAATAGTAGGAACACTAGAAACAATTCTAAAACACTTTGAAAAAAGAATGGCAGATATTGGAATCAGAGGAATAACTGCAAAAATAAAACGACTAACGATAAAGAAAACGGCTTAAATATTAAGGAAAACCCTAGAATGCGGAGGATAAGTATACAATATAATGAAGAATCGTTACAGGGAATGAAGAACACTGAAGCTGCATATCTACAAGTTCTACACCCCCATCAGGCATCCCCTCCCATTGTCTCATCACCGTTCCGACCCCAAAAAAGTGATACCAAAGAGCCGAGAAGAATCAAGGAGGATGGAAAGACCGAGGAGAGAGCGCTGACCAGACCTCTGCTGGACAAGCGCGAAGAGAACAGGGACCTTGTCATTCAAATTCCAGTATGGACCAATGGGCACTGCCAGCGAGAAATCAATGGTAATTGGCTGTTTCGATGACGCAAATTTATTTGCAAATGCTATCTAAGGAGGTGGAGAGAGCTGGACGTCTGGGTAGACTTGTTGTCACTCAGTTTCCAGAAAACACCACAGATTTCTAATCAGATCTTTGATGACTTGCGTGAAAACTCCATATGAGCCAATAATAATATTTTTTATTTCGACTGCACAGCATTGAGGTATGTGGTTGTTTTTATGTTGAAACCATTCCGAACTTTCTATCGATACCAAAATGCGAGGCGTTTGCACGTTAATTTAATTGAGAGTTTTGATTTTGTTTCGACTGTAAAGCAGTTTTGTCGTCAGTGTTGAAATAATTTTATGTTTTTACCGAATACCACAAATTCGGATTGAAAAGATGTGAACGAAATGAACCAAGGTGGAAAAGAAGAGTAACAGATGACATAAAAAAGGAAGAAGGAATGTAAATTTGATTGAAAACGGTTTGAGAGGACAATTGCGTGCAAGGAAGACAGAGACATTTAAATAACCGAATGAAAATTATATATAAACCGAGAAACTGAATCTCTAATAACTGCAGCAGAAGAGAACTCGATAAGAACGGACCATATCAAAGCAAAGTACAGAATGAAAAGAAAGGGAATTAAAACTGTTCTAGAGGAGATCAAACAAAAACGATAGAAAAAACTGCGAAAGGAAGAGATATGAGGAGAGAAATCAACAGTTCAGAGTGAATAGGTTATTAAGGCGAGACCAGAAGTAATTCTATGAACGACTTAATAAACAGTCAAAGTACGTAAATGAGGGACAAAAGTCAGAAAAGTTCACCAAGTTTTAGAGTGATATTTAGAGTGTAGAAAAACATAATGGAAGCGTTTTATCTCTGGAAAATGTAAGGAATGAAATACAAAGTAAATTAAAGCAACCTCAAGGTGTGGTGAAAGTGAGCGTGGAGAAAGTGAGTAAACGATGTAAAAACGATTCTAACTTGGAAAGTGGTGTACAAGGGTATTGGTAAAACAAAAAAAACTTTATTACCTTGCATAGAATCATTGCATCTTCAATTGATGGAATGTTGACAGAAGATATAATTCTTGAATGGACCACGCGTGGAAGAACAGTTCTCTGATAGAAATATATTTCAAAGAGAACTGTGTTTGAGTAAGGCTGGTTCATCACCTGCCTTATCACTTATGCGCTGACAGACATTTTGGCAGATGAGATTTACAAATATCTGGAAGACTAAGAGATCCTTACATAGAAACAAAAGACATTAGACGAGAGAGTGGAAGGACCAATGATCAGTTCTTTATTGATAGGACAGTACGTTCATGTGGAAGAGGAATTTTTCAGGGAATAGCTTCTCGCCATTGTTGTTTGTTTTGAGTATGGTACTCTTCTCGTTTATATTGCGAAAGATAAATGCGTATTATGAGTAAGGAAAGAAGGAGCAAACCATTAACCATTTATTATTTAGGATTACTTAAAGTTGCATACAAAGAACAAATACCAGATAGATATGCTTGTGATGACTGTTCAACTTTTCAATTATGATATTAGTATGAGATTTAGCATGAAGAAGTGTGGTACCTTAAAATTGAAAAGGGAAAAATTGTTGAAAGGTATAAAACTTGAATGGAGAAATGATAAAAGTGTTTGGAGAAGAAAGGTACACCTTACTAAGAATTGTAGAAATAGAATAAAAGAAGCTGGAATGAAGGAAATAATAGGAAAAGAATACAACGGTTGGTTCTTAGGTTAAGGTTGAATGGGAGAAACAAAATATCCGCAGTAAACACATTGACAATAGTATACTTCGATATAGGGCAAATGTTATTCAATGGACAGAAAACGAGCTGAAAGATATGGACAGGAAGACAATAGAAAACGATGACAACGAATAGAGCTCTTCGCCCAAAGAGTCATGGCGATAAGTTATGTGTGAAAAGTAAAGAGGGAAGACGAGGACTAATATGTATAGAACAATGAGTAAAAGAAAAGGAAAACAATCTGAAAGTTGTCGTCTCCAAGTGTAAGGAAAAGCTTATAAGGGTATTCCAAAATTTGAACAACTGCAAGAGAGCGAACTTAAGGCAATAAATGAGCAAAAAATGAAAGACAAATGAACTGAGTAGAAAAAAGCATGGCCACTTCAGTAGAAATCTACCAGAGGTGGTGGTCAAGAAAAAACCCTGGCGATGAAGGGTGGATTGGGATATATGCAAAAAAGAGAGGGGTGGACTAGAATGAAAAATGCTATGAGCATATTCCAGGAGGGGTGGTGGGGACTAATAATGTGAAATTATTGAGGAATATGAATATCCAATGCGATAATGCGATTGAAGCAAGAAGATCAGAGTTAGTCTTGTTGAAAAGAAAAGGAACACAATGCAATCATCACCGATAAAGCAATGCCATCTGAAGTGAATGTGGAGGAAAGAGAAAAGAAGGCCGAAACGTATCAAGACTTGAAATTGAGATATTAATATTGTAGAAGTTAAATAAGATAGAAATTGTACCTATTGTGATGAAAACTCTGAGGAGTGTAACAAAAGGATTTGACGATTAGATTGAGAAAATTGAGATCCATTGTAATGTTGGAGTACTTCAAAGGCTGCATTTTAGGGGACCGCCAGAATGTTTCGCAAACTGTTGTTAGGCTGAGAAAACAAGATGCTGATAACCTATGTTCATTTGTTATGATACGTCTATCAGTATAAAATCAGCAATACCAACCGTCAGACAGTAAGAGAATGCAGAAAACTGGCCCAAAAGGAATACAAGAACAGACATGACCAAGTGGGAAGGGCATTGCACTGGGAATTATGCAAACAACTGCATCTCGAACGCATGTGGTACAAACATAAGCCGGCAACATTACTTGAAAATGAGAATCACAAAATTCTATGGGACATGGACATACAAACTGATAAATCAATCCAAGCAAGAAGACCGGATGGCGTAATAATTAACAAGAAAGAAAAATCCTGTCAAATCGTAAACTTAGGGTGAATATCAAAGAAAATGAAACACGGATGAAATACACAGAGCAACACCAGAGAACTGAAATGGATATGGAAGACGAAGAAAATCAAAATAATGCCTATAATAGAAGGAGCACTAGGAACAATCCCGAAAAACTTTTTTTTTTTAAATGGGAGAAATTGGAATCAGAGGAATGACTGGAAAAATACAACGAACAACAATAATGAAAACAGCTGAAATATTACGGAAAACCCTTGAATGTGGAGACTAACACACATGAATCACAAGCCCAGGCCAGACGAACTGCTGCAGAGGCAAAGCATGAAGCGCTTCATGGAACCAAGAATATTGAAGTTGCATACCTATAAGTTCTATAACCCCACCAAATCACTGCCCCCTGCCCCCAAGAGACTGAAACCGAATAGCCAAATAGAGTCAAGGGGAAGGAAAGACCGAGGAGTGAGCACTGACCAGACCTTCGATGTATAAGTGCAAAGAGAACTGGGATTTTGGGGAGACTTATTGCCACTCAAATTCCAGTGAAGACCAATGGCCACTGCTAACGAGAAATCAATGGCAATCAGCTGTTCCGGTAATGAAGGTGGAGAGTACTCGAAATCTGGGGAGACTTGCTGTCACTAAGCTTCCAGGGAACACCACAGGCTATATTCAATGAGATCTTTGATGCGCTGTGTGAAAGCATGAGCCAATAATAATAATATAGCTACCTTCTAAAATAATGCTTCAAGGCGCTGAAAGGCATGTTGAATAAGTGCCGTTCTTGATGTATCAGTTACAATAAAATCGAGGTTTGCCTAAAGTTTGCGCATATCTTGATTCTCTGTTGTCAGCAGGAATTTGTTTCGTGATGTTTAACAGTTTGTTTCTCAGTGCTGTCCGCGTTTCACTCATGATAAAGACGTCGATAAAGAGTTTCCTACTCAGTGAACGAAGACTTGACGGTTTATTTATTTTATCTTTTTTACTTTTTCCGCTTTAATAAAAAGCCCTTGGCACCATTTGCTTATCGGCTTCTCAGATCTGCAGACCACACAGAAAAATCACTATTTATCTATACTATATATCTAGCTGGTTTAGAGAGTTGGAAAGATCCGTGATATTACTAAGACTACTGATGATGATGATGATGATGATGATGATGATGATGATGATGATGAACACATACATCAAAAAGACCTGGGTTTGATACATAGATGGCGCGACTAATCAACGATTAATAAAGTGTTTATAAAGTCCTACCAACTGTAAACGTAAATGGATTATTAGTTTACAAATAACAATTACTTAGGTGAAAATTTCAAAAACAAATTTATTGCGTTGATAAAACATTGCTTTCCATGGAAAAAGAATAATTAACCAATGCAATAGCTGATAAGTATTATTTGTCCGCCAGAAACAATGGTAAGAAGTAGTACGCTGGCTTTAAATAGTTTTTTTTCAAATAAAAATGATGCTGAAACCTCGGCTACACTTCGACAGTTTTACCCGGAAGCATAAATCTGTTCCCAAATTCGTTATGAGAGATCGTAAATAATAGTACCTATTTACAATGCCTCCCCATGGGAATGAGTTAGGCACCGGGGTTGTTTTTATTGGTAGGAATTAAAAAAGCCAAACCCACGTATATTTGTCAATGAGGAATCTGTGCTCAAAGTGGATACCGCGTTTTTTTTTTACAGGATTCAAAGTGTTTTTTGAAACAGCTTCAACAAAGGAAAATGTATTCTACCGCTACCTACACGTAACATGGATTCAGCATTCAGAGTGCAATCGAGACGTCAGATGAATGAACGCCGTTCATAGACGCAAAAATCAGCAGGCAAGGCTTTAGCTTCTGCACTTCGGTATGCACAAGGTAGTTTGCTCATCGATTACTCTGAGAAAGAGATATCGATAACGATTATTATTTTTACTTCAAAGTTCAAAGTTCATTATTTTTAGTTCAAAGAAAAATGCCACAAATTTTAAAGAAAGATGTAATTATTCACAAAGACAATTCACTTTGTTACAATTGCTCGCAACAATAGCAAAACTCCATTAATTTCACTTAACATCTAAGCGCACCCTCTTCTCCAGATTCTGCAGCTAGCGACTGCTTTTCTTTGCTGTTGCAGACCTGAAAAGAATAAAACAGGATAAGGGACCTGGCTCCAAAGTGGAAATGATATCGGCAATATCGTTTACCGAAGGGAAAGGTTTAAAAAATGCATTTAATTGTTAGAGAAGTGTTGGAATCAGTTTAGCACTCGAGATAGAAACAGTGTTGCTGAATAAATTCGAGTGTTATCTTGTTGGTTATTGTTCTATTAGGCCCATGAATTATTGAAGTCTGTATTAACACACACACACACACACACACACACACACACACATATATATATATATATATATATATATATATATATATATATATATATATATATATACAAGCAAAAGTACCCGTCGTTGACTGGGTTCAAAAATAGCCTACAGAAAATTGACTCTGATTTATGAAAGTATGATAGGTTATGAAAAGGAAGGGTTGTAAAGAGACAGTTTCGACTTTGGGGGTATCAAAACCAAAGCAAAATATGATGAAAGTAAAAATAAAATAGATAAACCCCATAATTAATTATAGCATACCTGTTCATACTGAAACACTTATCACAATATTATGTGGATCTATATTAAAAAAACCTTGTTAAACTCTGTGACATATTTCCATTCTATGGAGGTCAGGCGCGAACGAACACCCCATAATTTTATTATACCATATTTCTTCAAACTGAAACATAATTATCAAAGTATACTTACGCAGATAGATATGAAAAGTCTTTATTAAAGTTTGTGCCTATTGCCAGTCTATGGAGACCAGGCACGAACGCAGACCCCACAATTTTATAAGACCATCCCTATTTAAGTTAAAACATACTTATCAAAGTATTTTTATGTACATCTATATCAAAATACCTTGTAAACGTTGTTTTTTTAATTTTTAATTTTTTTATTTCGATACTTTGTGGACCAGGCGCGTACGCAGACCCCACGATTTTAATGAATCATCATTATGCCCGATCAAACATTTGATAAATCCCAGGAAAATGGAACCGTCGAAATAAAAATTGGATCAGGAGGTCACAAGAGAAATAAGATCGTTACTTTAATCTGGAGCTGAAAAGACTAAATGTTTATCAAATGGAGGTTTGTTGAGTTCTGGGATTATCGTGTTCTAAATTTATATATTTGATGTGACATATATAGTTTTGTATTTGTATATCCATATACCTCTTGTCATAATCTTTGGAGACGAATAAAATGCAATTACATATTAATCTCCAATAAGAAATGTTTCAATGTAATCAATACAAGTCTTGCCTCGTTACAGAGAGGTATTAACAATAATATTCCAAAGGGTAATCAAAGAAGACTTGAAAATCTTATATTAGTCCAGTGAAGCACTTTGTTATTCCTGACACGACTGTGAGAAGATTCTAAAAGGCAAAACCTTTACTGCATAAGGTAAAACATAATCGTTGAATGATTTTTACAAACAGTCCTTTCATCCGATAGTAATGAAATGAGTCAAAGCTTTTGCTTGCATAGAATCATAGAATCAGATAGTAAAAAAAGGTTTAACAATGTCAAAATACTCATTGAAGTTTGTTACATTCAAGTTTTGGAAGATGTTAAACAGTGGATCATTTCTCAATATCCTTAAACGACAATGATCATGATAAAAACTTCAAGTGCACTTAACAGCTGGATGAAATCACACAACCTGAATTACTGGGATGAGTTTCTCCGGGATGAGATTGGGGACGGGTTTTCAAAATTTGGCCCCCATTTTTCATCTGATTTGATTACATTATAGTATCTGCAACGGACTGACTAGATAAGATGGTCAGAAATATATATATATATATATATATATATATATATATATATAGAGAGAGAGAGAGAGAGAGAGAAAGAGAGAGAGAGAGAAAGGGGGAGAACTTTATTTTAGCACTGTTATGCATAGCATATATTTCCGAAATGTTCTTACTTCATATTTCTTAATTAGAATTTTATCTGTTTTAATTTGAAGTTTATGATTTTTTTTGTATTTCTAAGTAAACCGGTGTTGCTTATGCGTATATAGGTTTCTTTTTCTTCTGTATGCAAAAGAAAACAGAAAAGAAACCACAATAACATTTGAACATATAAAAATAAACTAAACAAAATAAATACAAAGTATTCAAACGAAAATTCCATTCGAGTCTTTCTCTTGGAATGTGTTTTATCATCTCGTTCTAATTAATTACAAATTCAAACCAGCTGCTTAGCGTGAAGGTCATTCCACTTTAGATAATGGCGCGTGTTGATTCTCTCAACAAAATATCGCAATTTATCTAAAAGTTCAACAGCAAAGTTAACGCAACCATCAACAAGATTTTCCCGCAGCTTGCTGAAACACAATGAAAGACATAAAAATTCTTCGGTAACAAATATGTAATCACTCGAAAGATTTGGAGATAGAAATGAGATAAACATGTTCAATATTTAGAAACTGACCCTGGCCAGAGCCAATCTTAGACGGCTAGATGATATTTGCTTGTTCCTTTTCAATCCTCAACCTCTATATTTCTCTCCTTTCTCTTAAAAAGAAAATAGTTATTTTGAATTTTGCGATTGAGCTATCAATAATATACAAGGCAATAAAATCTTATAAGAAAAGTTAGAAAGATAAAAACATATTCGAAATAATTTCAAAGTTAAATATATTTGAAATAATTATTTGAAATATTTTTGAATTATTTTATTTATTTAAATTATTTTATTAATTTCAAATAATTAATTTATTTATTTAAAAAAATTGAAATAAATTTGAAATTTCAAATAATAACAACTCTCATTGTTATTAGGTTAAAATGTGTTACACTAAATGAAATGTCATGCAAAACACCTTCACGTTTTTATGAGAGTGATGAAAACAAAAACGCCATACAAAATACAATAACAACATGAAAGTAACGGATTTTAAAGAGGAATATAATGATTCAAATTCAAATCTTAAAAATAAAACTCGGCTGCATATCAAAAACGGATTAGTGGACAGAAACTTACAAGTCATTCAGTTAGAAAACACCGAAAAAAAATATCAAGAATTAACTTTTACATATGATATTCAAAAACTGATATTTCTAGAATTCAGAAAATTTTTAAATCACACACACATACACACACACACACATAAACATTATCTATATTTAAATACTATTTAAATATCTACATGTATACATTTAGATAGTATATATAGACAGATAATTTTTTATATATACACGTGTATATATATGTGTATGTGTGTGTGTTTTCTGAATTGTAGAGAACCTATTTATCTATACATCTGTATAAATTAATAAAATATTAAATTTTAAAATAAGTTCAATCTAACTGGATTTAACTGGGCTGACAAATATAATAATAAGATTCGTCCCAGCATATTAGACTACTTACATACATACATATATATATATATATATATATATATATATATATATATATATATATATATATATATTAACTCACAATAATAACAATATCTAAATAACCACTTTTATTAATATCAAAATTAAAAGTTAATTCACAAATTCGCTCCAAATTAAACCAAATTACATTTGCTTATCTATTTCATTTTTTTAATTTATGTGATAATTGATTATACTTAGATAACTTATATTTATATTTTTATGATAAATATGTTGATAAGACTATTGATTTGACCATGAATATTAAACGTAAGCTATATATTTAATCAACTCTAGCATATATCTATCGATGGAATTGTGTATTTCTCTTTAACCTAGAATTCAAGCTTCTAATTAATTAATCTCTCTCTTGACAGGGTTTTGACAGAGCATGGCACGATGGTCTTCTCAGGAAAATCAGATCATATGGTATCACTGGAAAAATGCTTGGCATAGTTAAATCCTTCTTTAAGTATGAGAAAAATCCAGGATGGTCGTACATCTAAACAATATGATATAAATGCGGGAGTGCCTCAGAAGTCTATTCTCCGACCTTTATTATTCCTAATATTCATAAATGACCTGCCTGATAAAATTGTCACTTAGATGGATATATTTGCTGATGACACCACTCTCTATAACAGGCACGAGGGGAAAACAAATGAACGCATATCTAAGGAAATGGCAGAAACACTAGAGGAAGACCTCCAATCTATAGTGAAACGGAGACAAAAATGCATGGTAACATTCAATGCTGCCAAGACTAAGCTCGTTTCTTTCAATAACTACAAGAAACCTTCTCAACCACCAATAGCAATGGCCAAAGACACATTACCTGAAAGAACTTCTTTTAAACACCTTTACCTAAAATGGAACATGAGTTGGAACATATACATTGAGAGCATTGCCAAGGCCGCTGCTAAGAAGGAAGGCTACCTCTACCGTGCAAGAATGCTACTTACGCCTGAAAGCCACCATTCGGCCATGTATGGAGTATTGTTGTCACATTTATGCTGGTGCATCTGCTAGTGTCTCTCACTCCTGGACAGGGTTCAAAAAAGAGTCGCCAACCTGATCTTGAACTGACATATAAGCTTTAGCCTCTGTCACATCGATTAAATGTTGCATCCCTCTGCCTTTTCTACATGTATTTAAATGGTGAATGCGCTGACGAACTACAAGCACTTAAACCCCCTCGACGTAAATACGCCCGACAAACTCGTCAAGCAGGTAAATCTAACCCCTATACAGTAGAGATCCCTAGATGTAAGAAAGCCTTTTACGCCAATAGTGTCTTCCCCAGAACTGCTAGACTTTGGAACTCCCTTCCGGGATTCTACTTTCCCAGCTGTACCGACATGCAGAAGTTCAAATGTAATATGAACAGACATCTTGCTACTCAACTCCCTTAAAAATATTATGTCCCCGATAGTAACCCCCTACTTCCAAGTAGCACTGTGCCTTGTTTGAGGTGTAAATGGAATAATATATGTGTATGTATATATATATATATATATATATATATATATATATATATATATATATATATATATATAAAGGTTTAAAAATATATATATAATGTTTGTAATATGGTTATGTAAATTATTCGCGTAAACATACTTAATAGCTTCTAAGTTCTATATATTTTCTATGCAAATGTACTAGTAAAAATATGTTTATATATGCCTTCTCATCACTATTACGATTATTATTATTATAATAATCCTTTAATTAAGTAAACTTGAACTTATGTTTAACAAATTCTATCAAACTTTCATATGTTTATGTAATTTATTTTGATTTGTTTATTCCTCATCGACTCGCTTTAAATGTAAATTTTTCAACCCCCTCCACACACTTATACTAAACAGGACACAGGCTTCATATTCCCCACTTAACTTTGACTCTCGAAAGCTTTTCTTGGGATACGCGTAAACTCGAAATAAACTCTGACCTAAATCCAACACTCACCCTGACCTACAGAATCGGTTTTGCGAGATCGGCCCTTTTCGACTCTCCCTCCCTTTTTCTTTTATCCTCTTCCCCTTTCTTCTTCTCTTTAAATTAGTGTTTCTTCTATCCTTTTCATCACATGAGACCATCTTCTAAAAGCTAAAAGAATCTGTCATTATAAACCCATATTGGTGAAGAGCAAACTATAAAAAAAATTCGTCTAAACGTTTATCAAATGGAGATTTGATGAGTTCTGGGATTATCGTGTTCTAAATTTATATATTTGATGTGACATATATAGCTTTGTATTTGTATATCCATATACCTCTTGTCATAATCACGGGAAACGAATAAAATGCAATTACATATTAATCTCCAATTTGCTGCATTGTCTCCTCCCCTCCCAAAGATTCCGAATTTCTTCTAAACTTCTGCAGCAGCGGATCTTTACATCACCGAAGAGATTTGTCATTCCTTATATGGAAATTACATTATGAGACTTTCATTCCTTGCATGGAAATTACATTATGAGACTTTCATTCCTTATATGGCAATTACATTATGAGACTTTCATTCCTTATATGGAAATTACATTATGAGACTTTCATTCCTTATATGGAAATTACATTATGAGACTTTCATGCATTCGAGATGTCACCTCCAATTTGATGATTGTCTCAATTGTTACGGATTAATAGCTTCAAATTTCATTTTGATTTATTATTCATCCGACCTGGTAGAAATATCCTGAAAATAATTGAACTCCTTTCAATGTTGGATTGCCTAGGCTGTATGATATCCTTTATCTATGCCGTTTAAAAAATGTTTAAATAACATTTTTAATATATGAGCAAAATAGGCCGTAAATGACAAATTTCTCTCTAATTCTTTCTCATCTGATCTTGAGCGCGTGGTACAATGGGGAAGAGGTGGCTGGCCACTTTTAATGCATCCGAAACCAAGCTTCTATCTTTACATCATCAACGCTCTGATCTCCATCTGGCATCAATTGAAATCGATGGCTCTCGTCTTGGGGAGGCTCCATGTTTTGAAAAGCTTCTGGGTTTGATCTTTACTCCTGATCTAAAATGGAACACGCACATCAAATATGTTGCCAGGGACGCTGGGAAAATGGTGAGATCCTTCTACCGCTCCAGAAGATATCTCACTACTGATGCAATTCTCTATCTGTATAAAAGCCAAGTACGTCCAAGGATGGAGTACTGCTGCCACATCTGGGCAGGAGCTGCTACAAACAGCCTATCCTGCCTTGACAGAGTACAAAATAGATTTCGTGGTTTCGTGGGAGATGCCCTTTTCTCTTCCCTGCAACCTCTCTCCCACAGAAGAGACGTTGCGAGCCTGTATTTGTTTTATCGTTATTTCCATGGCAGGTGCTCGTCTGAGCTCCAATCCCTCGCCCCCCCTCGCCAATCTTTCACGAGAAACACCCGTCTGGCTGAAACTACTGTCAATAATTTTCCCACTCTTTATCTGTACCTAAATCCAAACGTAGATTCCATGAACAAAGCTTCTTTCTTAGAACTGCACGCCAGTGGAACTCTCTGCCGCTTGTCTGTTTCCCACCTGACTACAAGTTGGACGTCTTCAAGTCAAACATAAACAAACTCCTGACAAACCGCCCCCTTAAGTAAGACACTCTATCAAAACCCCCAATACTAATGATTACTACAATACTATCTCATTGATTACTGTACACGCCATAACCCTTATCCCTGAGTGGGCGTCGGGCCTTGATAAGTTGTAACCCACATGTAAAAAATATATATATATATATATATATATATATATATGCTTATTCATAACTGTGAATTTTGTTAATTGAATTCCATTTCCTCTGATGATATTAGCCATTATTGAAAATCTGTGGATTAAGGAAATAAATAAAATTATTTTCATATATTCTTTGTATCAAACAATAAATTCTCAATTTGAATATATTTTTATTTATTTTTTTATCTATAGATTTCAACTTCAATTCTTACATTCATACTTTGCTCTATTTTTTTATGTATTGAGCTTTATCTTTTTTGTTAGAATCGTCTTGAAAATATTATCTCACTGTAATATTTAGTAAGACGATAACTTATTCGATTATCTAATCTGTGATTTAACCTCTCTCTCTCTCTCACTCTCTCTCTCTCTCTCTCTATATATATATATATATATATATATATATATATTTAAAGTGATGGTTGTGTAGTTCCAACGAGAGAAAAAATGTATATTTAAAAGAGTGTAGCCATCAACACGTGTGTGTGTGGTTTTTTTTAGCCTTTTATCATATTTTTATTTTAAAATATTTTTATAACGCGTTTCAAGCTTATGTTCGCTCTCTTCAGATATTTTCGTAAAAAGTTTTTTTTTTTTTTTTAATGGGAGTTTGAAATATTATTTTTACATCTGCTGATACTAAATGTGTTTTCCAGAGTGATGTGGTCTCAGAAATTCTGTCCCCAAAAGTAAGTGTTGGTAGTGTCCGGTCAGAGTTAAGTTCAAAGAGGCTTTTGGTCCATTTGGTGAAGGTTTTTATGTTTTTTTATGACTTTCTTTCGCCATGTATAGCACACACTCACACGCAATCACACACACATACATATACATACATGTACATATACACATGCGCACGCATACGTACGCAGGCATATACACATATACACACGCACATACATAGAAATATATGTAGGAGCATACATATATACATACCCAGCTACACACTCACACACGTACTCACACACATCCACCCACTAACATATCACACACATATTGGTTAATTTTTTTCTCCAATCAAAACACGCATGCATACATGTACTTAATCATTCAAACATAAGTACACGCACACACACACACTAGTAAAATGGAGAATAGGCAGGAGAAGATATATATACACACCCACACTCACATACGTACACACATACATATATGCACACACATATATATACATACATGTATGCACATACACACTCATATACATCCGCATACTATGTAGGCGCACACACACATACATACACACAAATGCATATATATAGAGACATATGCAGGAGCTCACACATACGCATACATCCATATACACGCATACACACACGAATACATTTACCCACCCATATATATGCATGCATATATATATACACACACATATATAGATGCGTATGCATTTACCCACCCATATATATGGACGCACACACACGCACACGCATACATATTCATACACCCTTACCTTACATATATATTGGTTGAAGTTTTCTTTCTTTCCTAAGCCAAGCACATATTCATACATGTATTCAGTCACCCAAACATAAGTGCACGTGCACACACAAACAAGATGGAGGATAGATAACAGATGATATACATATATATATATATATATATATATATATATACATACACGTATACACAATCACACGCATACACACATACATACACATAGACACATATATATGCACACACATATGTGTGTGCATACACATACACATACACATACATACGTATAATTTTTAATTGTTTGTTTAGTTTAGGGAAATGGTATTATACTGGATATGGATGTGCGCACCCGGGAAAGTGTGCGCGTGCTTTATTGTGCTTCTTTTGTTTCGTGTGTGAGGGTGCACATTTACCCAAGTATGGATGCGTGCAAGTGTATTTTATGCTTTGCTTATTTATGTGTATAATTCTTGAGAGATATTTAAGGCGTGGTTGAACATTGCTATGAAGTTTTTTTTTTCTTGTGTTAGTAAGAAGAAGTAGTTGTCAGTTTGGAAGATGGGCATTATCTCGAATCTGCCTCCACTGCATATGTGTATATGTTCTGATACATGCAGGTGTCTATTTTCCGCGATTTTGATGTTGGATCGGTGTAGGGCTACTCTATTACTAAGGTTTTTTGTGGCGCCTATCTAGGATTTATTGCATGCTGCACATTTTATTACATGGATCACGTTTTTTGAGGTGCAATCTAGTTTTTTTTTTAATTTTGAATGTTTGTATGGGGTTCGTGAATGGGTATGTGTTTCCCTCTAATATTATGTTGCAGACTTCACATCGATGTTTGTTGCATTTTGTGACTCCTTTTGTTGTGTCTTGTTTGAGTTTTGATGACGTAATAATGCGTTTTAGGTTTTTGGGTTGGCGTTTGTTTTTTTATTATTTTTGTTGTTTTAAGGAAGTTGTTTAGTTTGCTGTTTTGGTTAAGTAGGACGAGGTTTTTCGTGATCTCTGTGAAAATCTCTGGGTTGTTTGTGTTGTGGGTTGAGACATATGTTAGGATTTATTCTTTGTTTCGTTCTTTAGGGGTTCTCAAATCTTCTACTGGTATATTTATCGCAAGTTGAATCCCTTTGTCTATAAGTTGTGGTGGGTATTTTCTTTTTCTTAGATTTATTCGTAGTTCCTTGAGTCGGATTGTCCGAAGGTTATTGTTCGTGATTATGGTGCAGATTTTACGTGCTAGGGTGTAGGAAATGGCATTTATGCAGCTTTTAGGGTGGTGACTTTTAAAGTGTAGGTATTGTTGGGTGTCTGTAAGTTTGTGGTAAATGTATGTGATAATGTTATTGTCTTTAATCTTTATCAGTATATCTAAGAAGGGTATTGCTATAGAGCTTTGTTCTATGGTGAATTTAATTTTGGGTGTAGGTTCTGGAGTACGGTATGTAAGTCTGTGATGTCCCCCATGTGGGTTTCCACAGGATGAAGCAGTCATCAAGGTATCTTTTCCAGGAGTCTATAAACAGTTTTTTTTAGTGATGTGGCCAAATTTTTGTTCTATCTTTTCATATAAGGATTCTTCTAGGTAGGCTAATGTAAGGGTTGCGTAAGTCGGTGCCATTTTCATTCCCATTGCTATACCTAGTGTTTGAATGTAGTTGCCATTGTTGAATTCGAAGGAATTATTATCCATGATTATGTCTATACTATCGATGTTTGTGCGTGTCTGTTGATCCAAAATGTTATTCCTTCTTTTCCTAATTCATGGGGTATATTAAACATAAACTGCTAACGTCAAATGTAACTAAATGTGTCCCGTTTTCTACTGTAGGTGGTAAAGTAGTAAGAAAGTGGATGTCGTCCCTTATGTAGCTCTTAACTTGATCTGGGAAAGGTTGTAATAAGATGTCTATTAAGTTGCTAAGTCTTCTTGTCGGACAGGCTGGTCCTGCTACAATGTGTCTAAATGTAATGTCTAGGGTTTGGAGCGCTAATATATTCTGAGTTTTGTGTATCGATGGCAAGTTTTATTACATCAGATTTGTGTATTTTCGGCAGCCCGAAGAAGTTGTTGGTCTTTGTAATGAAATTTGTGTTCTTTTTTAATATTTTGTTCTGTGTTGTATAAAGTTTTGTGATTTTTGTGATGGTGGTGTTATCTATGTTGGTACTAATGGGTTTATAGTAGTGTTTGTCATCTAGTAATTCTGTAATTTATATATATATATATATATATATATATATATATATATATATATAGGTATATAGCTATACATGTATATACATATATAAATATGTATATGTATAAGCCTATATATATATATATATATATTGGTTAAATCACAGATTAGATAATCAAATAAGTTATTGTCTATATATATATATATATATGTGTGTGTGTGTGTGTGTGTGTGTGTATGTGTATAGGTATACATGTATATAAGCATATATATATATGTATATATATGCATATATATATGCATATATATATGCATATATATATGCATATATATATGCATATACGCTGATATCTATACGTGTACATACATTATTGTGCATATTCTTACTTGCATTTTGATTTTTTGGAAGTAATATAAATAAATGAAATTTAATCTTTTGAGGAAAAGGTAGCACTTTACTTCTTTTGAATCGTCCAACATTTAATACCAAATTGAATCAATATATCTGAAAATTGCACGCTCCTTGTTTTAAGCAACCTTAATGTTTCAGAAGTACAACCATTTGATAAGATATTATATGAACCACTAATTATTTATCTCTGTTACGTGCTTGCCTTTTCGTCTTTTTCTACTCATAATTGAACTATTAATATCTCTAAAAAACAGTGTTTTGGAATTTGGTTTAATTTGTTTTCGGATAACGTTTCTTTACTGAATCTGTTCTTGTCTTGTCTTATACTTCCATCGGGCAACGCCAAAACACGGTTCCTATAAGTATGTACACGGCTCCTGCAAGTGGGTATATATATATAGTGAGAGAGAGAGAGAGAGGGAGAGAGAGAGAGAGAGAGAGAGAGAGAGAGAGCGAGAGGCGAGCAGATGTAAATGTATATCTATCCATGTAAGTTACAATCTCTCCGGTCATTTCTAAAGAAGTTGAATTTTATTTCAATGCCTAGATATTTAGTAATTGCGAGTTTGTTACTGACAGATTTTTTAATCCTTTGTGGATGTTAGCTGAAAGAGTAATTAGCTAGAACCGTATTCTGTGATATCATTCTTAATAGCTCCTAATTTCTATATTATCTATGTAAACCTACTAGTAGAAATATCTATATTTTATAGTTTTTGTTGCATTAAATTCGCATGATTCCGAAACGAAATAAAGAATTCCTTCGGTTGCAGTTAAAAGATCACGTGTTATCTTCTTCATTTTTTTTATTTTTGCTCGCATATCTCTCGGATTCCTTAGTCTTCAGGTGTTCGTCATACAATATTTTATAGCTTTTGTTTCATCAAATTCGCATTTCTAGCTTGTTTATCCAATTTAAAAGTTTTTTCTTAATCCAGCGTAAGTAAAACAAACTTACGCTCGATTAAATGGAGGGTAAAGAAAAACATAAAATAAAAAAAAGAATAATTCATGCTGAACTAAGTTGTACGGAGATAAACTAAAATCTTTTATTTTGTCCTGAAAAACACTTGGATGAAACCGTGAAAACGCCGTTAGATTTGGGAAGAGACTGATTGTAATATTTGTTCGCTATCTTTTTTGTAAACTCCAGCAGAAATGCGACAATTTGACCGTTACACCTGTTCCCTATAATCCTTTTGTCACTGTGAGTTGGATGTTATCTTCCTGTTTAAAAAATATATCAATATAATTGTTTTTTTTACAAAGGAGTCACCACTTATCAAGGCCCTGAGGTCACTCGAGGATACGGGTTAGTGAGTGTACAGTGGTCAAAGGGACATATCGTAGTAATCGTTAGTAGTGGAAATTAAGTAAATTTGATTACTTAAGGAAATGGTTCATCAAGAATTTGTTTACATTGGACTTGAAGACAAACATATTGTAGTTGGAAAGCAGGAAAACGGAACAGTTCCACAGGCGTGCAGTTCTAAGAAAAAAGATTTGTTCATGGAATCTACGCTTAGGCTAAGACACAGATAAAGAGTGTGGAAATTATTGATATTGGTTTCAGATAGACGTGTGTTTTTCATGAAAGTCAGGGTCCATAGATTGGAGCTGAGACGAGCACTCGCTATGAAAATAACGATAAAGTAGAAACAGGTTTGCAACGTCTATTCTGTTGGAAATAGGTTGCAGGGAAGAGAAATAGGCATTCCCCATTAGGCTATGGAGTCTATTTTGAACTTTGTCAAGGCAGGATGTTGCTTCTAACAGTTCCTGGTTAGATGTGGCGTCCTTGGACGTACTTGGCTCTTATACAGGTAGAGAATTGCATCAGTAGTGAGATATCTACTGGAGTGGTAGAACGACCCCATCATTTTTTCGGCGTCCTTGGTAACAGATTGGACGTAACTGTTCTATCTAAGACTAAAAGTAAAAGTCAGATCTAGAAGCTTGTCAAAACATGGAGCTTCTCCAAGACGAGTGCCATGCATTTCGATTGACGCCATACGGATATCAGAACGTTGATGGTGATAAAGATAGAAGCTTAATTTTAGATACATTAACATAAACCAGGCACCTCTTTCTCAATTGCATCACGTGATGAAGATCAGTGGAGAGAAAATCAGAGAGAACTTGGTTGTTTACGGCTTTTGAAGTCTTGCCATAGATGGTAGTGTCGTTCGCATAAATGTCTACGAATAATCTTAGGATGTGATTTGGAAGATCATTGGTGTAAATCAGGAAAAAAGTTGGGCTCAGGATAGACCCCCGAGAAACTCCAACATTAATAGTGTGAGCTTCTGATTTCTGCCCATCAACCACTACTCTTATGAATCTATCAGAGAGAAATGACTTAATAATTGAAAAGACATTTCCAGATATACTGTAGCAGTAGATCTTGTGGAGACCTTCATGCCATACCTTATCAAAAGCCTTTGATATGTCAAGGGCAATTGCCCTAGAAAGAAGCCTCCTTCGAGAGATTCGCTAATCGTATGAGATATGACAGTAGGCATATCTGCTGTAGATCTAGCAGAATGGAAACCATATTGCATGTCACTGAGGGGGTTATTTTGGCTGAGGTGGTTGACCATCTCTATTTAACAAAGATTCCAGCAACTTACGACGCACAAGAGACTAATTAGTCTGTGTTGTGAGTTTAGAGCGCTAGTGCGCATGCGTACCAGATGTTTACAAATAGAACGAAATTGGCGCCTTTTCCCAGCTTAGTCGTTCGTTACCGACCATGTTGTACCTGCTGAATTTTATGTTGAATAAAACCTTTCTAATACCTTAAAAGGTTTTTATTTTTCATTACAATTTATTCAACATAGAATTAAAAATTAACAGCAACAATGGATGCTATACTGAGACCTGGTAAATTCGAAGGGTCGTCAGATACAACCGCTGACGAATGGAATCATTGGTATCGTACCCTCATCAACTGCATCGACTCTCTCACAGTCGCTCATCCTCAAAATCCTCCGAATAAGTTAAGTATTCTGATTAATTTCATCTCACCGAAGGTCTATTCTCTTATATCTCACTGTTCAACATTCGAGAGGGCTATTAGCATCCTTCAAGCAACCTATGTAAAACCGGTAAATTCTGTGTTTGCTCGTCACCTTCTCACCACTAGGAAACAAAATCAAGGTGAATCTATTGATCAGTTTCTCCTAAAACTAAAGAATCTTTCTAAGGATTGTAAATTTGAAGATGTTACTGCCTCTCAACATGCGGAGCTAGCGATACGTGACGCATTTATCACAGGTCTCACTTCCTCAACTATTAGGCAGAGATTACTCTGCCTAATGACCAAAACATAATGCAGCAGCTTATGACACATCAATTGTAGCAAAGGCATCTATTCATGCAGATGAATCTGAAAATAACTCTAGTTTGGAACTAACTAATGAATGTGCTGCTGTTTCCAGAAATAATCAGGCAACTCACTTCGCCAGATGCCAATTCTGTGGACGAGAAAATCATTCTCGAAATATTTGCCCAGCTCGGAATGCTGACTGCCTTAAATGCGGAAAGAGGGGCCACTTCTCTAAAGTCTGCCGATCTAAAATAAAACAAACAACTTATAATACCAGGACTAGTTCTGCATATATTGCCCTCACTGCGTCGTCCCAATGCACTCCATGCACACAATATTCTGTAGTAAATGCAACAATTAATAGTACCTTTTTGAAAGCTATGGTAGACAGTGGAAGCACTCATAACTTTATACGAATGAACATCGTGAAATCACTCGGCCTTCGTATATTACCTTCTAATGATACGGTAAGCATGGCTTCCTCGAATCTCACGAGCAAGACCTTAGGACACTGTGTTGCGTCCATCGCTGTTAATGGACAAATTTACACTAATATGCGTCTATCTATCCTTCCCAACTTGTGTGCCCCAATTATACTAGGACAAGAGTTCATGCAATTGCATAACCGGGTGGAACTCCGTTATAACGGAAAGATACAATCTTTACAGATTTGTAACGTCACTCAGATGAAAATCGAGCCACCGTCTCTTTTTGCTAATTTAGCAAAGAACTGTAAACCCATCGCAACAAAAAGCAGAAACTATTCAGCATCGGACTGCGAATTTATCCGGAATGAGATACAAAAATTATTAAAAGAAGGTATCATAATCAAATCGAATTCCCCATGGAGAGCCCAAGTACTAGTAAATAGAAATGAAAGACATAAGCGTCGCATGGTCGTTGACTATTCTGCAACTATAAATCGGTTTACACTTTTGGATGCTTTTCCGCTTCCCAAAATTTCGAATATCATACGCCAACTATCACAGTACAAAATTTTCAATCAGTTGGACCTGAAGTCTGCATATTATCAATGCCCTATACGTAGAGACGAGAGAATTTACACAGCATTTGAAGCTGACGGAGGACTATACGAGTTTTCTAGGTTACCTTTTGGGCCAACGAACTCAGTAGCTGTGTTTCAACGTATTATGCATAATCTGATTCAAGAACATGAACTCCAAGGTACATTTACCTACATTGATGACATTGTCATCGGAGGAAAAACTAATAAAGAATTAAACGAAAATATGAAAGCTTTTAGAAAGGTTATCAACCGTCTTAACTTGCAACTAAACCCTGTAAAATGTGAATATGGTATAACCAAACTAAAGTTTCTAGGGCACTTATTGGAAAATGGAACAATCAGTCCTGATCCAGACAGACTTACACCACTAAAAGAATTACCGATTCCGAACTGCAGTAAGTCACTCAGGCGGGCTCTAGGTCTCTTCTCATACTATTCACCATGGATAGAGAATTTCTCAGATCGGATTTCACATTTATTAAACATTACGTCCTTTCTTATCACTGAGAAACTCAAAAATCAATTTCAAGCCATGAAAGACGAAATTTGCAAGGCTTCGGTTGCAGCCATTGAGGATGAACTTCCTTTTACGATAGAAACTGATGCATCTGCGACAGCATTAGCAGCCAGCCTTTCCCAGAATGGACGTCCAGTAGCATATTTTTCCAGAACCCTAACGCAGTCAGAGCGTCGACATTCAGCAGTGGAACGTGAATCGGCAGCCATTGTAGAATCTGTGCGTAAATGGCGTGACCTCTTACTCGGTCGACACTTTACCATTATTACTGACCAACAGGCTGCATCATTTATGTTCAACACGCAGACACCAAATCGTATTAAAAACGATAAGCTGCTTCGGTGGAGACTTGAACTTTCAAACTATTCTTATGAGATAGTATATAGACCAGGTTCTCTTAATAACTCTGCAGATACCCTTTCTCGACCATGCTCTGCTTCGCGCTCATTATCACTAAAGGACCTGCACGCAGCACTTTGTCATCCTGGAGTAGCGAGACTCTATCACTTTGTGAGGCAGAAGAATCTACTATTCTCCATGGAAGATGCTAAGCGCACCTGCGCTGAATGTCAAATATGTGCTGAACTAAAGCCAAGGTCTCTTCAAACCTCCATCAGGTCGATTAATCCATTCCCGATCCCCCTTTGAACGTCTTTCAATAGATTTCATGGGACCGAAACCATCTACGAATAATCTCAAATTTCTACTCGTGATTGTAGATGAATATTCACGCTATCCTTTTGTCTATCCATGTCAGGGCATATCAACAAAGACTGTTATAAATTGTCTCCAGAATTTATTTACCTTTTTTGGCTGCCCAGATTCCATCCATAGTGATCGAGGAAGTCAGTTTATTTCATGTGAACTAAAAGAGTTTCTCTGGCAACATGGAATTGTGATTACCCACTCAACTCCATACCATCCAATCGGCAATGGGCAATGCGAGAGAGTAAATGGCACAATCTGGAAAACGATCAAACTTGCACTCAAAACCAGGCAATTGGACGAACGTCACTGGCATGAAGTACTCGACATAGCTTTGCACTCTATTCGATCGCTACTTTGTACAGCAACTAACTCAACCCCACACGAGAGAATGTTTAACTTTTCCAGATGGTCGGGCACCGGATATACCTTACCCGAGTGGCTGCAAGGAGGACTGGCCCTCCTTAGGAAGTTTGTCCGCCAACACAAGTCAGATCCCCTAGTGGAACCAGTAGATATAATATCTGCAACTCCCAACTTTGCCAGAATTCGTTTCCCTGACGGCCGTCAGTCAACAGTCTCAACAGAAGACCTAGCCCCCACTCCTGTCACTGACCCCTCCTCTACAAACTTGGAATCTCCTGTCTCCCCTGATCATGGTACATCACCAGATTCTACTACTCCATCAAACATCCGCGAACCAGAGTTGATTGATCAACAGGAAACCCCAAAGAATAATACCTCACCAAATGGAGAGTCTTTCTCTTCAGTCGACAAAACAAAGTGTTTAGAAATAGAAGAGCAGCAGCAACAGTCTGACTCGAAGAAGGGCGTTTTCAAATTTCTTCCAGAAGCTACAAAAAGGGGAAGGAAGATCACCTGCAACCCGAAATATAAATAAAATGTGGTGGAGAGTGTTGTGAGTTTAGAGCGCTAGTGCGCATGCGCACCAGATGTTTACAAATAAAACGAAATTGGCGCCTTTTCCCAGTTTAGTCGTTCGTTACCGACCATGTTGTTGTACCTGCTGAATTTTATGTTGAATAAAACCTTTCTAATATCTTAAAAGGTCTTTATTTTTCATTACAGTCTGAATTAAGGGAGACGACCGATTATCTGAATTTTTAAATACGGGACATACTAATGAGGTTTTCCAGAGTTTTGGGAAGCAATTCTCCTTAAGACAATGCTTAAACAGCTTTGCAAGTATGCGAGCTTCTGGTGGAAGCTTTTAAGCACTATAATAGGAATGCCATCAGGGCCAGTAAGTTTTAGTTTTACTCTCACCGGTTTGTCATAAAAGATTTGAAATAAAGACAAATTTACGAGATGCCTCAAATAAGTTTTCAGCAGACTATGGAAACTTTTACTGACAACACATACATGAAACTCTAGTGACCTTCGGAGTAATTTCCGACGGTTACAAAGCACTTGCCGTAGTGTTTCAACAATTACGGGAAGACGTCATAGTCTTTTTCTATATCATCAATTGTCTCATAACGATAGCCTCTAAAATTTTAAATAACTGGAATCAAGGTCTGGACTAGGGAGGGCGAGGAACTGTCTTGATGCCCATTTTCGTCACATAGATACTGTTCTTCTCTGAGCATCCTTGGAATAAACTTTGCGCAAATTTTCTTCAGTTGCTCGCGAATAATTTTGTGTTTAATAACCCTCTATCTTGCATGGTGGGAGATGACGGTGGTGCATTGGTTAACAACACAGACTGACAACCGGGCAAGTTCGAATCTAGTTTGTTCCACAAAAGTCACTTTCACTTCGAGTGTTGGCAGCTTCCACGTGTGCTCTCCCGTAAGCACCTGATGTTTTTCTAGAAATAATTCTGACTAAAAAAACACTGCCAGTAATTCTTATCGCTTCTTAATCTCAAACAAATGGTTTACTCTTGATCTTACAAATCTTTTTTTTTTATACCAGACTTTCTATACCTTCTGATGTGTGACTTTTTATTACCCTTTTATGTTCCCAAAATTTTCACGGTATTTTAATGTCAATGTTATTATTTCGAGTGATCATGAAAATTGTATCCATAAAATCGTTAATAATTTGTCTGCAATTCAACAAAATCGCTCACTTGTCTACCAAGTTTCATTTATTAATATCTAACAGTTTTTTTTTAATCGCCGTGTAATTAAAATTCCAAGCCTCCGTCTAGTCTTGAAAGACAAGTGATACTCTCTGTAAGGGTAGTTGCGCGTGTAATTGTGGAGCAAGGGTTGCGCAATCCAAATCACACATTTCCTGAATCGACAATGCTTGATTCAGTGAAAAGGAAACGTTCAGGACGACCAGAACCAATGCCGAGATGAGCGGAGATCATATACAGCACCTAGAATTCCCAAATGGTCACCCATTTAATACTGACCAGGTTCAACGTTGTTTAATTTCGATGATCTAATGGGAACCGGTGTTTATGCCATATATGATTAAACTTGTGCACGTCTACGTTGATCAATACCGATCATAAACTCTCTTATGATAATTACGATTTGTGTCGAGGGATTAACAGTTATTTTTAACGGGATGAGGCTCATACTGACAATTTCAATGACTAGTTGCGAGAAAATTCCATCATAAGTAGTTGCAATACTCTCCTTCACATTCATCGGACCTTATCCTCCCTAATACTTTCAGCTATAATGTTATCTTAAAGATAATGCCTACAAAACACAACAAGCATTATAACTAAACTGATGAGGCTCATCACGGTGAAACTCATAGAAATTGATTGACTCAGAGTTATTGGCTTAATGAACGTCGTATCCAAATGTGTTTGCATATGTGGAGCGTATCATTACACGTCAATAAAACAAAAACTGTTGCATATTGATGATTGAAACTTAATGGACAAGTCAGTCATAAACTGAATTCTGTTGGTTTATACAAAAGATGGTAAGAAACTAGTGTAGATTTTATTAACGATAAATAGGTGGGACTATTGGGTGAGATAACTTTGCATTGTCAACTTCTGCTATTACGTCTAATTATAAACGGATGCTCTATTTTAATTTTAATATTTCCCCATTTTCACGAAACATACAATGTGGTGCTATCAAATTTATATAACAATACGGCAAGTTCATTTTCGTATATACGAAAAATAAAAAAAAAATTAAAAAAACGATATCATCCTCCACCCCTTTTTTTTAAGATTGACTGATCGGTAAAGACACAATGCAAAAAAAAATAGTTTTCATATTGTGCCGTACACAAAACTCGAATTAAAATATACTTTTTTTTAGTAGAAATTAAAATAAAAAATGTAGCAATTCTTCTAAATAGGATAAACAAATCGTGTTCGAGCTGAAATGCCATAAAATGGAAATATGTCAGAAACTAATACAAATGTTTCAGAAATAGATTTGCATAACCAGATATATTCTGCGGTCACATTATAGAAGAGTTAAACTAATCTTTATAATAATACACTTGTGCCATCGTTTCTACAACTTTCAAATCGAATTTTCTTGGTCGTTCACGCTCAAGTCATATAATTTCGTTAATCTAACATTGAAGTTTTAAATATTCATTTGCATCACTAGACGCACAGATTAAGTTGTATTTCATAAAAAAATATTTTTGTATAATGGCGGATGTTTAGAATACTTTTTGACCTTATTTGAGTTGGATGTGTGCGCTTATCAGTGCAAGCAGAACGTACACTTTTTTCAAGACGTGTTTATTTTGCTCGATATTCTGTCACGTTTAGAGAATTTTGCAAACGTACGTATTTGGCCAGAAGGAATGTTTGTGTCTAGGAAGTAAAAGTAAACATAAATCTATTTTAGTTATAATAATCATCGCCATTCATAGTTGCATTCCTAATATGTTCACTCGCATTAAACGACATCTAACGTGTCCAGCTAATGATGAGTTTCATTCAGCCGTAATTAATTTATTAAAATGCAATTCTTTTGACGTCATATCTTGCAGTAAGACTCGCTTCTAACATAAAAAGAAATGTAACTGATAAACTTATGACGATAATGAAGAAAAATGAAAAAGATGGTCGCAAAATTCTGAAGAAGCAATTTGAATAATATTTGAAATTATGCAACAAATATATGAAATTGCTGCCTCCTGCATCTGAAATATATTTTTGTATCAACTGTTCGTCTGAAGTGCTGATAGAGTACTGTAATGTAATAACTATATAGGAAGAATAAACACGACAATAAAAAATACATGAGAATGGGTGTGGCTCTGGATGAGTGCACACCGATGTGAATCAGTTACCTGAGTGCGCGAAGTTTGAATTCAGCTTAACTGGCAATGTTTGTCTCGCTTTTAATGAACTTATTTTAGTAGGAATTGGAGAACAAAATACTAAAAACTGAATCAGACGAATCAAACAAAGTCGCTTCATGTTGATTTCAAATATTTTTTTGTAGTTGATACTTTAGAAGTGGTGTCATAATATAAGTGTAATTACTCGTATACACAGACATACACATATATACACACATATATACACACATATATATACGCACACACACACATATATATACATATATATATAAGAAATGAAAACTAAAACGTTATTGTGCCATCAGATCAATAAAGAAAAAATAGTAAAAAGAACATATTTAAATGCTAAATGTTTCCCATCAGAAGAACAGAAATATTAAAAATATACATTTACAAATAAACTTACTCGAGGACATTTGCTACACATGAGATAGAGCAAACGTATAACTTCTTCCCTATTGTAGGAAAGGAACGAAGTAGCAGTGAGAAGAATGGGAGCAATTAAAAAGAGGAGAGTAAAAAATGAAAGGGTGAAAAGTATCGGGAAACAAAGAATACCATATAATATGTAGTGGAAAAGAGAAAAAAGAAAATTTCAAACACCAGAGGATTTTTTCAAGTTACATATATATATATATAATAGAAAATATTCTCATGAAAATTTATTCAAATTTTCAGACAATACATTATAGGCCTGACAAGAAGGTATACAAAATTGTAATTATCAAATGTAATTGTAATTACAAAATTGTAATTATCCGAGAAGAGTATAACCTGAAGACTTTATTCCGAAGAGTTTTGAAAAAAATGCAATTCTTTTCGTCAAAAGAAAAACGTTCGCATAATATACAATAAATTTGAAAGAAACTACAAATACGAAAGTAATCGCATTTGCATTTAAAACGTTATTAAAAAGTTAGTGAACGATGTGTGATTATTTTATTATATATATATATATATATATATATATATATATATATATATATATATATATATATATATATATTGGAGAGTTTAGCTTCCAAATAAGTGCGTCGTTTTTATTATGATTTGTTTCGAAGAATAAGAAAATTACGGAATTTTATAAAAATTAATTTTATTAAAAGAAATGTTATTTTAAAAATTTCATTAAAAAATTTTATTAAAAAATGTTATTAAAAGAACATTTTATTAAAAGAAAATTGTATTAAAAGAAAATATTTGGGAACCTAATCCTTTCAATATATTCCGGAGTTAACATTTTAAATAAAGCTATATTCTCTATATAGCATTAATAAAGGTAACGTACAAGGTTTCTCACCGCCTTTTACATTCACTTACTGTGAGGACAGTTTTGAGTAATTTGTAAACGAATAACATATGTGTAATCGTCGATAACAAATATTCTTGCCATAAGCCATACAACGCGAACACAGAATGCATAACGTTTTAACGGCAACAATTTTAGATGTCATATTTAGTATTGCCATAATACCGCCGGTAATCCTGCAAATGTCAAATTGCACGGAAAAGATAAAATAATGAACAAATACACATCTGTATTTAAAAAAATGTTAATATAAAAGATGTATATATTTGCGTGATAAACTCTTCAATATATAAATATATATAAAATGCATCAGGTTGAAATATCAGCAATCGACATGTAGTAGGTTCAATGGTAAAAAAAACAAACAATCTTTGATCTTAGGTAAATGGTATTTTCTGTCTTGTAACTTTTAATCGCTCATGCTTGTAATGACCTATGCATTAAAAGAACATAACGCCGGGCGAACTAATATGTCTCTTAGTGACGCCATATGTTAATTTTAGTAAGTGTTCGTTTACAAAGCGAAGAACTGTATTCCAGAATATGAATTATCAGTACGCAGCCAATCAGAATGGACGGACTTTGAGGAAGCCTTTATTATTTCTGTAATGTAAATTAGCAATATTATGTCAGGTGTATGTATGTATTATCCAGTTACGGTCAGTCTAATCACAGAATCTGTAGAACGTGTAGAATTCGTCACAACGTGTAGCAGTAGTAGGACTAAATAGAGAAAAAAATAGAGACTCCTTCCTCTAAAGATGTTGCTCGTAGGATGGAATGTAGCATTTAATTATCACGACTGAATGTGTATAAAATGTGCTCGTAAGCTACATTAGACAGTGACCATTAATTTAGATGTATTGAATTTGTATGTGATATCTGTTGTTGCAAACCTACGATATTTTTGGTCCAAAGGGGAATTTTATTATGATGATACTTTAGATAATTCACAAATTGTTTTGTTATATACGCAGACCGCTCCAAAAGTAATTAATCATATTTTTAAGTAGAAAATGTAGAAGAGGTACGAAAACGCGACCTTTTGTGTTCCAGAATTTATTTTTGTACAGTGACCGCATTTTACATCTCTGTCGCCCCTTTCATCGACAAACCTATCTCCGAACTGTGCTGACATCAACTGCATCGGCTTCGTAAACGTTCAATGGGTGCCGGTGAATTTTGATCGGTTCATTTCTATGAAAACATAGAAAAATCCAATGGCGCATCTTTGCCTCCGACGCACCTTCATAGCTGGAGTTGAATTCTTAGAGTTTTACACTGTTAATATCTACAAAAGAGAAATACATCTTTCAGAACATGAATACATCCTGGTTGATCCATTTGCGCGGAAAAAAATATTACGAATTGATTATATAATGTTATAAATTGAATTTTAAAAAAGATTCTTAATGCTGGAATATTTTAAGTTATAAATTTATTATATTTTTTACTAGAATATCTTGTCCTTTTCTTGTCCATGTTTTAACAACTAGTCCTTTACTTTTCCATGTTTAAGCTTAACCATATTACTTTTTATGCTCGCATTTTTCTATTGCAATCCATGATTTTCCAGGCTTCCAGTAAATTCACTTGCGCTTTGTTTAATTTCTGTCTAATTTGTGTTTTGCCCCATAAACATCACACACACATATGTAATAACAATGTACGGAACTCGTCTGCTTTCAATAAAATCCCTCAATCATCTCCCTTACATTCTTTCATTCTCTTTGTTTCACTTGTTACTTTGCTTTTCGCGAGGTGGATTGTAGCAATAGTAGTTAACAACTATTATTAACAGTAAATTATCCATCAAAATAAGTAACTTCTCAGTTCACTATTTGGTACATATTAGATTAAGGCATTGAGAGAATAGATAACTAGTATTAAACTTAATATTTACAATATCGCTGTTTTTTAGATCTGTATATATAAATTGGAGGGGTGTTGGGTTACAGATTTGAAAATTCAAGAGATTCATACCATCCTAGATAAATAATAGTAAACTACAAATACACATATGCATATACTTAACATACATTCATAGATATAAACATCAACATACGTATACGCACATACGCACATAAGCCTATTGATATAAAAATAGGAGGATATATAAAAAATAAATTAGAACCATTACATGCATTAATTTTGATAATCAGCAAACCTTACTAAATCTAAAACATTTTTCTCCTTCATAGCCCACACATATAATGCAGTTACATTAATATTGAAATATGTACTAAAGAGAAGGAAAAGCACAGAAGGTATATACTGATTGAACTATATGGAGCATATTTTAGAATATATAGAAGTTATATACTGATTGAACTATATGGAGCATATTTTAGAATATATAGAAGTTATATACTTATTGAACTATATGGAGCATATTTTAGAATATATAGAAGTTATATACTGATTAAACTATATAGAGCATATTTTAGAATATATAGAAGTTATATACTGATTGAACTATATGGAGTATATTTTAGAATATATAGAAGTTATATACTGATTGAACTATATGAAGCATATTTTAGAATATATAGAATTATATACTGATTGAACTATATGAAGCATATTTTAGAATATATAGAAGTTATATACTGATTGAACTATATGGAGCATATTTTAGAATACGTAAAATTTGAGTTTTATTATTTATATACAAGACGCGTATCTGTCTTATAAAATAATATACAGGTGATTTTATAAGCTGGGCCCTTCTGCCTGTGCGGTGATAAAACTTATCAAATGCACTTGTGATGTAAGGTTGTATACAAGTGTTAACTTTGGTCAAAATCGGATTTTTCCTTCTTTAATCAGATTTTTTCGATTATCGATTTTCGATACTTATCAAACATATTCCGATACAAAAGCTACGTGAGAACATTCCCAGACAAATCAAGTACTTTCGTGTGTAATAAAAAATGGCCTATTCGTTTCCGAGTTCATAGGAACTCTCTCTCTCTCACACACACACATAGCACAATATTCCTTGTATATAGTAGTAGATATAGTTTACGCTATTTATAAGGATTACTCGATGTTGCTCTAGTTCTAAAATAAGGGCCAGCTTACCAGGTACAGTTTCTTGTTATGCTAGTGGAATATTATATTTAACCCATTTATTGGCTTTCAATTTACTGATATTGCCACACATAATCAATGAGGATTGCTATAGTAAGCATTGACACCCCATCAGTACAGCTGAAAAACTGAGGCCCAGAAAATTCTATGTAAGTCATGAATCTCCAGCACGGTAAATAATTTGTAAAAGAAAACATGGTCCCCATACAGTAGGTAAGAGGAACACATCACGATTGTAACATTTGGCAATTATCACCATTTCCACTGGAACTTAAGTCTAAATTTCCCTATACATAATTGTATTAATGCATGTCTTATTATTCGCGTAGAATTTTGTCTTATTTCATTTCCTCTTTGCAAGAGTTTTACATATGCCCTCCTCTGAGCATAGGTATAATGTCTTGTAAGTCACAATCAAACAAAATACATAATTTTAATTATACAAATACGAAGTCAAAACTGCGCAATTTAATCCTACGGCGTGTAATGCTTCTCCCGCACCTGAAATTAGTTTCAAAACAGCACAAAGAAAAGAATATTCTCTAATTTTAAGAATAGAGAACTAATTAAGATATTGACGTTACCTTCTCTTCTGGTAGTAGATATCCATATTAATGGCATCTGATGCCCTTCACATTTAGTTACAATCAATTCTTAAGTCATTTTGAATCTTTGCCTCAAAGATTACCAAGGAAATGACTTGTTTCCCTCTTGTATTTAGCCATGTGCCGTCTGCTTCCTGCCACATTAGATCAAAGTGATATTTCAGTGCATGCCCGTTGAGCCCATGAGTTTGAATTCTTGTGGGGGCGTAAATGCTGTCAATGAATAATAGCAAACAAACACTTTACTATTTAACAAGAATAGTTTGCATTAACAAGTACAAATAATGTAAATTTAAGTATCATTGAGAACACGTGCGAGAGAGAGGTGGGTAATAGGGATATATCGAAGGAGACAAAGAAAAAAAAAGGAAACAGAACGACAGTTTAATTTTTTTAGATAAAAAATAGTTTCAAATTTTTATGGCTTGCTATTTATTTGATATTTTATTTGTTTGACAATTTCACTTTTCTATGAATTTTGTTTAATTTATTGTAATTCTTTTAAATTACATTTGGATATAATACACACAACAAATGTTTATACCCCCTGTATATATATATATATATATATATATATATATATAGTTATGTGTGTATATGTGTACATATGTATGTATATATATAAACCGCTCGTTCAACCGTTGTCATTGTTATTATTATTGCTATTATTAAATAGAAGTAAACGTGACCTAGATTTATTTTACATTTCTTATTTGAAGGTGGAAAATGAAATTCCTATTGAAGTGATTAGACAGAGAATATAATAAAATAAAAACAAACGATATCAAGTTTGGATAATAATATCTCGAACCATATTGATTAAAAAAAGTCAAAATAAAAAGCTGAAAACTAGATGTGATGAAATTATTTTTATTCATTGAAACGTGTAACGATACATTTTTAAGGAAATATTTTATTTCGATTTTTGCAAATTCAAAACGAGAAAGATTAAACTAGAATATGTCATTGGAATTGAAAAGGCTTAAAGTATAAAAAAATAATAAATGCCGACATAGTACTTGACCCATTATATCAACGTCTAATGTTAGAAAAAGAAAACAATATCTTTGTAATGGGGTAGTGCAGTTAATTACAACTTCAAAGAAAATGGAGCGAACAAATATTTCTTAACATATATTTGTTATTCATTTAAAACAATTAGATAGAACATCTATTTTGCTTTCTCTAGGTCATCATAAATAATAATAATGTATTATGAAAGATTGAATATATATATATATATATATATATATATATATATATACTTATTATATTTTTTCTAAATACTTAGTGATAATAATGATACATCCTTTCGGTAATCATCAGTGTAGGCTGTAGCGATCACAGTCGGCAGTCGGAAGATTTGAAGCCGGCCAGGAAGCCATCTCTTACTCCATTAGCAAGGAACAAACCACGTGACCAATTTTAGCTGCGAGAAATACCGTTCAAATTTAAACATTTATTTTTAAATGCCGAACGTCCGTCCATACTGATCTAATGATTATAACATCATGTTTTGCGCACGCAAGTGGCCGGCTTTTATTTCAACTTTAAAATGCTCACCAATAAGAACCGGATTCTTCAAGGGGCTGACATAATTTTTATAATATATATATATATATATATATATATATATATATATATATATATATATATATATATATATATATATATATATATATAATTTTTTTTTTACTATTATTTTATTAAATACCTTATTTTAAATATTAAATTATTATTAAATACCTACAGACACTAGCGTTTCCTCCTTTCGGGAATCTTCAGTGCAAGGTGTCACGATTAATACCAGTCGAACGATTCGAACCCCGCATCACGAGACATCTCTGGCACGGTTTAGCGAAGACCTAAACCATTCGGCTACCATTAACCGCGTGAAATAATGTCGAATTTAAACATTTTAATTGTTCATATATATATATAGCTAGGTCAATACCTACTGCTGGATAGAGAGTTGATATACTATTTATTATACCCCGACTATCCTAACGTATTACGATATTCTTGAATGTGGATTACATACTCGATGTATGATAGCTGTTACATTTTCACAGCAAAACCTCGATATAGCTGATACCGAAAGATTAAGCTCTTCGGTCATAATATTTGCTCTAGAATCACAATAATAATTGCAGTTGAGAAGTTTTATCACCGCACAAGCAGAAATGTTTGTATAAAATTAACAGTTCGTTCTTATGTAGACAGGGAAACGTTCGAAAGTAATGTTTTCTGTTTTTACACACTTATATATATATATAAAATAAACATGTTCTCTACAGAGTAATCTATGCTACAATGTATTGTGGACTAAGTATATGAGATTTCCACGTGTACACCGCAGTGGGTTTCTGAGTAGACCAGGCAATCAATCAGTGTGATTGACAAAGCGTCGATTTCACCGATAAATATGACAATATAAGTATTGGAAATATTGAACATTCGTTGCTCCTTATCCAGTCCCAGGCAACTTCGCACTACTCTGGTAGTATATATGTATATATATATACTGAGCTATGGTAGTACATATATATATATATATATATATATATATATATATATATATATATATATTAAGTTATTTGATTGATAATTTAAAATTTAAAAATCAAATTATAATTAAATTAAAAATCCGTTTCATAAGAAGGAACAACAACAAAAATTGATTTTGTTGTTGTTCCTTCTTATGAAACGGATTTTTAATTCAATTATAATTTGATTTTTAAATTTTAAATTATCAATCACATTACTTAATATAGAATTAGCTCTAGGACATTTAACTATCGAGCTTATTATATATCTAAATTACAACGAGCAGTTTTCTCTTTCCTGTATTTTAATTAAACTAGTAATTTCACTGTTACATTAAAATGCACTCAGCTCTTTAGACTATTGTTCTAATGTCCTTTAAATTATATATATATATATATATATATATATATATATATATATATATATATATATATATATATATATAGAGTACTTTGTAAATATATTTTCACCCGACGCGTATTAAGCGATTGAACGAATCCCACTTTTTGTTTGTAAACATACTGACAGTTCGAGCACTTTGCGACGCCATTTGAGGAGAAATATTTACAGGCACTGATTCTTCGTCCGATTGTTAGAGCCGCCGACTGTTAATGCAATTGTTATAGGTTCAATCCACAGCTGGGAAAAGGGGTATGTCTAGCCGCACTGATGAGTTTTGATACAACGAAACAGTACTGTATGTGGATGACTAATGCGCCCCTCTTTTTGAGTTGAGCACTTTGTAAATATATTTTCACCCGACGCGTATTAAGCGATTAAACGGAGCCGAATGTTTGTTTGTAAATAAACTGACAGTTCGTGCAATTTGCGACGGGCAAATGCTAATTTAAGAGGCATTGAAGGAGAAATATTTACAGGCACTGATTAAAGTCGCTGATATATATATATATAGCCTATGTAATAGTTCCCACAAATCTAGCCTATATGCTTTTTGATTTTTGATTTCTAATCTCAAAGTGGGTTTATCTTTGTATGTAGTGTTCTAATGCCGGTTTTTCTCCCCTTTTGATGAGAAGCATTTAGTTTCGAAATGCTATGGCCTAAAGATGTTCTTTTTATTTTTCCTTTCACTTTCTTCCTTATTGACCTGATGATTTAATGAATTTCTATAAAACTTTTATTTATATATTTTTTATTCATCATCGTTTTTATTGTCCAGTCGTAATGTACGCTTAAAAATAATATTTTATGCAATTTCTTATTTATTATTATAGAACCAATTCTCTGTTTATTCTTATATTGTACCGAATAATAGTAGTGATTTCATAAGTTTAATAAATATGATCTGTGTTCCATCAGCTAGAATTAAAAAGAAAACATTTAGCCCTTTAGCGTTATTCGCTACCTTTCCGGTTGAGAGATGTATATCTAAGTGTTTCAAATTAACTTAATTAAACTTTATAAATGCACATTTGTGCGTGTCTAGCATAGCACTTTATATTGATTTAAGCTTGACAAGTTCCAAAGTTGTAATTTTACTAAAAATCTGAAATTTATTCTATAGGTCCGAATCTCCTCCATGTATATATATAGTTTAATATCTCTGGACAAAAAATGACAGAGCTGTTTGGTAGATACCATTTTGCATAGACCTACGGACAAGGTCATATATATATATATATATATATATATATATATATATATATATATATGTGTGTGTGTGTGTGTGTGTGTATCATTCAAACATGGTAGTGAATATATGGTTAAGTGACAGTTTTAGTCATTTTTTTTTACACAGTGATCACCACTGATCAAGGCCCGGAAGCCACTCAGGGATAAGGGTTATTGCAAGTACATTACGTTAGTGTGGAGATTTAATGAAGTGTTTACTTAAGGGGGCGGTTCATTAGGAATTTGTTAACATTGGACTTGAACACATCCAAGTTGAAGTCCGGTGGGAAGCAGGCAGACGGAACAGAGTTCCACAGGCGTGCAGTTCTAAGAAAGAAGCTTTGTTCATGGAATCCACGTTTTGATTTAGGCACAGATAAAGAGTGGGGGAAATTTTTCACAGTGGATTCGGCTAGACGGGTGTTTTTCGTGAAAGATTGGCGAGGGGGGACCAGAGATTGGAGTTCAGACGAGCACCTGCCATGGAAATAACGATAAAACAAGGATAGGCTCGCAACGTCTCTTCTGTCGGAGAGAGGTTGCAGGGTAGAGAAAAGGGCATCCCCCACTAAGCCACGAAGTCTATTTTGTACTCTGTCAAGGCAGGATAGGCTGTTTTTTGCAGCTCCTGCCCAGATATGGCAACAGTATTCCATCCTTGTACGTACTTGGCTTTTATATAGATAGAGAATTGCATCAGTAGTGAGATATCTTCTGGAGCGGTAGAAGGATCCCACCATCTTTCCAGCGACCTTGGCAACAGACTTGATGTACGTGTTCCATTTCAGATCAGGAGTAAAGGTCAACCCCAGAAGCTTGTCAAAACACGGGGCCTCACCCAGACGAGAGCCATCCATCACAATTGATGCCAGATGGAGATCAGAGTGTTGATGATGTAAGGATAGGAGTTTGGTTTTTGATGCATTAAAGGTAACCAGCCACATTTTCCCCCGCTGAACCACGCGCTCGAGATCAGAGGAGAGAGAATCAGAGAGAGCTTTGTCATTTACAGCCTTTGATGTGTTGCCGTAGATGGTCGTGTCATCAGCATAGATGTCAACGAATGATTTAAGTATGTGTTTAGGTAGGTCATTGATGTAGATCAGGAAGAGAGTTGGGCCTAGGATTGACCCCTGAGGGACTCCAGCATTTATATTCCAGGCCTCCGATTTTTGTCCATCTACCACTACTCTTATGAGCCTATCGGAGAGAAATGTTTTAATGATTGAGAAAACATTTCCAGTTATACCGTAGCTGGAAATCTTGTGAAGTAGACCCTTATGCCATACCTTGTCGAAGGCCTTTGATATGTCAAGAGCAATTGCCCTAGAAAGGAAGCCTTTGTCAAGAGATTCACTAATCCTGTGGGATATAACCGTCAGCACATCTGCGGTAGATCTTGCAGAGTGGAAACCATATTGTGTGTCACTAAGAAGGTTATTCCTGCTGAGGTGGTTGACTATTTCTCTATTTAATATGGATTCCAGCAACTTACTCATAACACACAGGAAACTTATTGGTCTGTACTGAGAGGGAGATGGCTTATCACCTGAATTCTTAAATACAGGGCAAACTGATGAGGTCTTCCAGGGAGTCGGAAAGCACTTCTCCTTAAGGCAGCGCTTTAATAGTTTCGTAAGTATGGGAGCAAGTTCTGATTGAAGCTTTTTTAACACTATAATTGGGATGCCATCGAGGCCAGTTGCTTTACTGGAATCTAGGTTCTTGATTAGCTTGGCGACCTCATGCACGGATATTTGTATGTTACCTTGCTTGTTCTGTGCCATAGGAGGAAATATGGGGAGTTTATGGCCTTCGTCGCATAGGGTAGAATTAGCTGCAAAGTTTTTTGCAAATAGTTTGGCCTTGTCTAACGCTGACGAGATGACCTCTGGTCCATTGATAATGGTTGGGATAGAACGCACACTTCTGTTCAGGATCCTATTTGTTATTTGCCAAAATTGGTGGGAACCAAGCCGCTGATCAGCTACTTTGGGTTTAACAGACTGGGCATATAGCTCTTTTGCATTTTTTATCATTCTTTTACATTGGTTGCAGGCAGTCCTGAAAGCTGATTTAGTCTCAGTGCATCTATTACGTTGGTAGCTATGGAAAAAGTGATTTCTGTGTGCGATAGCAGCAGCACATTCTGTGGAAAACCATGGCTGGCTGTTAGGTTTTTGTTGGACTTTTTTAGATGGTATGAATTGGTCTATGCCTACAATTAACCATTCGGTCAGATCTGATAATACAGAGGACACTTCCTTTTTAAACATGGAATGCAGAGGTAAATCAGATATGAATCTACGGAAGCTATCCCAGTCAGCCATAGAGTATCGGTATACAGTACGGTGGAGGGGCACGTCTGGGGGCTTCTTACATTTTGTTTTTATCTTAACTGATACGACGGAGTGGTCGGAGGATCCTAGAGGAGAATGAACGGAACATAAACATAGCTCAGGGGAAGTTGAGAGAAAAAGGTCTAGGAGGCTTGCATATTGACCGGGTGTATTGGGCACACGGGTGGGTTCACGAACAATCTGAGTGAGGTCATAAGCAATGGCAAAATCATGACAAAACCTCCCCTCATCATCTGTCTTATTTGAATGGGTCAGCCATTCCACGTTATGGACGTTGAAATCACCGCAGATGTGGATGTTAGCCGAGGGATGTGAAGACAGTATGTGGTCTATTTTCTCAGATATATTCTTAAAGATAGTAACTCCGCTGTTGTGGGGCCGATAGAGGGCAAATATAAATGCAGTGGTGTTAGCAAGTGCAACCCTGAAGCACATATAGGGTAAATTAGGATCTTCTCTAGAGATATCCCTGCCACACGGGAAGCCATCCTTAATGTAGGCACATATCCCATGCCCATGGCGATCTTGGGTGTCAGATTTTGCTGTTAAATTAGAGTATCTGTTAATTATGAACTCATCTAGGGAAGTGGTCGGCCCTATTCCAGTTTCACTTAGAAATAATATGTCCGGTTTCGTCTCCTGTAATTGGGTTTCAACCTCTAGAAGGTTAGAACGTAGACCCCTGATGTTGGAGGAGACCTGGTAGTAGGGGTCTACGTTTAGAACGGCTTTAAAGCTTCATCGCTTACTCATGTTTCGACCAAATTACAGTTTATAGATCATTTTCTCAGCTATGTTGTGAAAAGCGTTTTCAATTTTCGTGCAGTAAAACAAAATTATGATGAATTTACTAGTGTTAAAAATCGTAAAAAAAACTTAAAGGAGATGTGCGACATTTGTTATGACTGGTTTCCATAGCAACCAATTAATAATTAAGAATTTACTTATTTTGATGGATAATTTACACCTGTGATAATACATGGATATTATCTAACTCCGCTGATGTAATATAATTTTAATCTTACTAATATTAACTTAATTTCATCACAGGTAAGATTAACACCTTATATAACGCATATAATAATGTAATAAGATTAACACATTATATAACGCATATAAGAATGTCATAAAATTAACACATTATATAGCGCATATAATAATTTCATAAAATTAACACATTAAATAACGTATATAAAAATGTCATAAAATTAACACATTATATAGCGCATATAATAATTTCATAAAATTAACACATTATATAACGTATATAATAATGTCATAAATTAACACATATAACGCATATAATAATATCATAACATTAACACATTATATAACGCATATAATAATGTCATAAATTAACACATTATATAACGCATATAATAATGTCATAAAATTGACACATTATATAACGCATATAATAATGTCATAAAATTGACACATTATATAACGCATATAATAATGTCATAAATTGACACATTATATAACGCATATAATAATGTCATAAAATTGACACATTATATAACGCATATAATAATGTCATAAAATTAACACATAATCGACTCATATAATAATGTCATAATATTGTTAATTGCTTTAATAATTTTGATAATTTTGGGAATAATAAAATGCGAACACGTACGTATTTATATATTTGTCCATGTGTATGCATTTATATGTACCCTCGATTAAATTTTAAAATTCTCATAATAACTCTATACGATCTTTGATCGTTAATTTGAATTTAAATTTAAATATAATATATCAATTAATTTTATGAATGTTACTCATTCACAATAAACCTTCCTCTTTGTGTAGAACACTGCCGTAAGTAGTCTCATCCGCTACTGAAAAATGCGAGTGAAAGTATCTGTGTGTGTGTTTGTGTACATTTCCCTACGCAATAACTCTGTCAATTTTAAGTATACAGATTCGAACTTTGATATACTGGGTACTGGGATTTAGGAAAATCGATGTGATAAGTAATGCGGGCAGAAATTTGGCGATTAAGGGGTAAAAGTTCAACGATTTGACCTTTAAGAACTCTACCAAACTCCTCCTACAATTTTGGGCCTAAACACGTGAAATTTTCGATATAGGTTCCTTGGACATGGCTCTAACTTAATAATGTTATTTGAGCCCTAAACAATAAATTTTAATGGGGCATAATAGGGTCAAAGTTAAACAAAAATTGACCTTTTTTTTGTTTTATTATTTTCCATCCGACTACCGGCGAATATCTGCTTTCTTTGAGTTCACAGTATTTATTCGCTAGTGTTGTTTTCATACGGTGTTTTTTTATTGTTGAATGTACGGTAGTCGAATGGAAAATAATAAGACAAGCTACCACGTGTAGGGACCTAGACGACCCATGTAGATTATGCCTTCATGAAAAGTTGCTATCCTGTACTTTAAAGAACCCCAACATCTATTAAACTGTAGAAGAGAAATAGTAAACAACTGTGTTCACAAGATAAAATGTATTCTAGGATAGCGATACAAAATAGTTTTAAAACTAACAAAAACAATAGAAAATAAACAAATAAATAAATTAAATAAACATGAATATACATAAACAATCACACATATATGCATGCATATATATGTATATATGTGCGCATATATGTATGTACACACATATATATGTATGTATATATATATATATATATATATATATATATAAATTAACATAAAAATCACTAACCTAGTTTAAAGCAGATCAATAAACTAAATATCGAGACTAAATAGAGATCACACAGAGGAACAGGTCAACGAGAGGTCAAATAGGCCTTTGTCCGATAAATGCATTCTCATTGACTGATAGGAAGGGCGCGGTGGATACTAGAAAGCTAATTAGCTAACTAAAATCTCAATAGAAGATGCGCATTTAAAAACGACAAACAACCACAGAATTCGCGCATAAGCCTGAAGAGTCCTAGAGTGGATCAAAAGCGGAATATTCAGTGTAGCTTAATCGCCATATATATTTTATAAATTACTATATATATATATATATATATATATATATATATATATATATATATATATATATATATATATAGCGTGTCAGGAGATGATGAAAAAATCCAACAAAATGCTCGATCTTGGATTTGAGAGCTGAAGATACAATATTTATTACCACACACACACACACACACACACACATATATATATATATATATATATATATATATATATATATACATATATACATATACATATTTTAAGGACGCACCTTTGGTTTCATTACACCGAATCAACCATATAATTTCAGCCGGGCGTTGCCCGGGTGTTAGGATGTGTATGTTTAGCAAAAAAAAAAAAAAAGAAAAAAGTGGTAGTAGGAGGGCAGGCTCGAACCCGTACCGTGAAGGAGGAAAAGAACGACAAAAACGTGACGTCTTTGCTGTAACGACCACCGTCAAACCGGAAGTGCCGTAATTAATGCTAGAAAATCCAAAAGAGGGGACGACTTTCGAAAATATCGGCGAAAAAAGCGACTCTTCCCTATAAAAAAGTGCCCAGTTGAGAATGAGGAAATTAATGATTTAGTCAATTTTTCGGTATTTTCCGTCTGAAGCGTCGAGCTTAAAACGATACTAATCTTGTGAAAATCCGTCGCCTATGTCGAAAGTTTTAGGCAGACATGCAAACATACATACATTTGTTTCTTGACAGCTAAAATTTTAGACCCAAACCGATTATAAAGCTTGCCCTTTCCCTGAATACCCTTTATATAAAATTTCAAATGTTTTGACCAGGAATTTTCTGAGTAATTTGGTAGAGACTGCAGATGCCATTTTTTTACACTTTGATCCCTATTATGACCCCTAAATCTGTATTGTTTTGGGCTCAAATAAAATTATTAAATTAGATCCATGTCCAAGGAACCTATATCTAAAATTTCAATCGTTTACACTCAAAATTGGCAGGGGGAGTTTGGTAGAGTTCTCAAAGGCTAAGTCGTTGTTCATTGACCCCTTAACAGCCAAATTTCTGGTCGAAAAGGTGTTACAAAGAGTTTCCCAAATCTTAGCACGCTGTATATCAAATTTCGAGTCTGTAGAATTAAAATTGACAGAGTTATTGGATAGGGGTATGTACACAGACACACAGACAAACAGACAGACACTTTCACTTTTATAGATATATAGATATACTAGCATTTAGCCCGGCGTTGCCCGGGTGTTTGTATGTGTCTGTTGACCAAAAAAGAAAAAATAATGGTAGTGGGAAGGCAGACTCGAACCCGTACCGCGAAGGAAGAAAAGAACGTGGAAAAAACTGATATTCTTGCGGTTACGAATTTAATTATGTAAACATTTCGGCTAGGCAATCATAAGGATAACTTTGAAAAATATCGGCGAAAAAGGTGACCCTGCCTGTAGAAAAGTGCCCAGTTAAAGGTGAAGATATTCATGTTTTTAGCCAGTTTTTCGATATCTGTCGTATGAAAAGCCGGACTTCAAAACGGTACTGATCTTGGTAAAATCCGTCGCCTCTGTCGAAAGTTTTATGCAGGGATGCAAGCAAACATACATACATACATACATACATACCTTTATATATTGGTAACTAAAATTGTTCGGCCCAAACCGATTAAAAAGCTTGCCCTATCTCTGAATACTCTTTACGTAACATTTCAAATGTTTAGACCAGAAATTGTCTGAGTAATTCGGTAGAGACCGCAGAGGTCAATTTTTTAACTTTGACCCATATTATGCCCCCTTAAAATTAATTGTTTTGGGCTCAAATCAAGTTATTAAGTTAGATCCATGTCCAAGGGACATATATCTAACATTTCAAGTGTTTAGACCCCAAATTGTCGGAGAAGTTTGGTAGAGTTTTTAAAAGTCAAATCGTTGAACTTTGACCCCTTAACAGCCAAATTTATGGCCGAAAATCGATCACAAAGGTTTTTCCAAATCTCAGTACCCTGTATATAAAATTTCGAGTCTGTAGACTAAAAAGTGTCAGAGTTATTGCGTAAGGAAATTACACAGACACACAGACAGACAGACACAGACACGTTCACTTTTATAGATATATAGGCTAGCATTTACGCGCGGCGTTGTCCGGGTGTTTGGAGGAGTATGTTGAACAAAAAAAAAAAAGAAAAAAGCTGGTCAATTTTTTTTATCCCTTTTCAGACCCCTTAACGTTTATGATTTGGGCTCAAATCAAGTTATTAAGTTAGATCCATGTCCAAGGAACCTATATCTAAAATTTCAAGTGTTTAGACCAAAAACTGTCGAAGGAGTTTGGTTGAGTTCTCAAAGGTTAAATCGTTAAACTTTGACTCTTTAACAACCAAATTTCTGGCCGAAAACCGACCACAAAGATTTACCCAAATCTCAGTACCCTGTATATCAAATTTCGAGTCTGTGGAGTTAAAATTGACAAATTATTACGTAGCGAAATGTACACAGACACACAGACAGACAGACACGGTCACTTTCATAGATATATAGATAGATATATAGATGGATTAAACAAAAATATATACGTATACATAAATATATATGGAAACAATTTTGTGTTTACTATAATTTTTATGAAAATATTGTGCAACTTTAAATCATGTAGAATATCTGCATGAATATAATTACACGTAATAGTTAACTAAAGATGACCATCCCATCAGAAAACTGAAAAAACTAATAGGGAATTAATTAAAACTAGCAGGACCCGTGGAAATTCCACGGTAGTTAAAATCTTTTAAAACAACTCAGTAAGAAATTTCTTATTGTTATATTACAAAAATGAACGTATGGAAACAAGTAGAAAAAATAAAGAACATTAGTTAAAACTTTTATTGATGGCCAATGCGATCGTAACTGATGCTGTTGATATTGTCAGGAAGTGCTGGTGATGATTGAGGCGGTGACAGGGACGTCGATCAGCTGCTTGGAGTCAGTCAGCAGGTTCTGGGGAGTCAGACTGTGAATTTAAAAAAAACTGTGTGACATTGTTGACATCGATTTTGTGAAAGTTCTGATGACCCCAATTTGTTTAATATTTCAGGGCATTTTGGATTACATGTATAGGTAAGGAATAGGTCTGGCTTTCCATATTTACAGAAAACTGCCATTGCATCTTGATACAGTTGTTGAAGATTCCTAGGACTTCCTGTAAATGAAGAATTACTGGTACACCAGAATCGCCATCTTCATTCCTTGCTAAATGATCCATTAAGCCAGAATATTGAGCAGCTCTTGGTTGACTTTGATAGCTTTTAATGAAGTTAAATAAACAACCGTCAACTTTTACATATGATATGGGCTTTTCTATTTATTTTGAATTTTATTCAATGAAGATTTGGAAATTCACAAATATTTTTAAGTCGAATTATTGATATAGATTTCAATTAATGCATCACAACTTCCTGATAATATAAATAGAACACTTTGAATTTTCTGTACAATTTTTTTTTCCATAAAAACATTGTAATCTGTTATAATATTCAGATTCTTGTGTATTACATGCATATAAAATGAAGTGTTTCTCTAAATCTTACGAAGTACAGTTAAATTTTGATTTTTCAATAATCAAAATGATGTGAGGTAGGTTGTACCTATCAAATTTATGTCAATGTTATATAATTAAGTAAAGTTAAACAAACTGTACACTACTTTTTCATCAAATTATGAATTTTAAATATAAGGAAAGCAATTTAAAAAAAAAAAAATTCCAAAATCATATTTACATCCAAGTTAATTTTTAGATTCCATAGCTGTTCCTGATTGTTTTCATAACACTTCACGGTAAACAATATTCTTAGTATATGTTACACCACGCTTTCTGCCCTGATTATCATTTTTATGCAGTTGCATTACCTTAAATTTCACACTGTGCTTAGATCGAGCTCTTGAACATGCCACATACCGTTGACCATGAGAAAAGACAGGTTGTTGAAGATATATACCAACCTTATCAAAAGTTTGACCTTGTGCTTTATTGGTGGTCAGTGAATATGCTAATCGTATTGCGAACTGTATCCGATGAAATGCAAACGGAACATTTGTATCACTTGGCTTTAACTTAATTCTTGGAATGATAACTGTGGAACTTCTATTAGATCCATTAATTAAAATATCAATGATGCTGTTTTGATGACATTCTTTTATTTTCATCCTAGTTCCATTACAAAGTCCTTGATTTATGGATAAATTTCGCAGTCACATTACTATTGCCCCTATTTTCACATTAAGTCAGTGAGGTGACATTCCAGATGGAGTTAATGAATTTATGAACTCGATAGGATAATTTTGAAGTTCAGAATCATCATCGGAGATGTAATCTGTACTTAAATATGTATTTATGCCTCCGGGAAGATTATTTAGAATTTCTACATTTACTGTTAAACATTCTGTATTTTTAGAGTCATGATGATTCTATTTTCCATTTCTTGAGGGCTGCAATCAAATATTTCTGAGATTAGAGAAGCATTACATACCGAATCATCAGGAACATTTTATGGCATCTACAGAAACGTCATTAAGACTGCTCGTTAGTGTACCATTACCAAGATGAAGGAGCCATCTAGAAAACTCCTGTTCATTTATGTTAGTTCTCACGTTTTGTGTTAGTTGTAATTGACTGAAATGATGCCACAATGGGCATCTTTTAAGACAGGTGTCTATAATAGATGTAGGTGATCCATGTGGCACTACTGGCAAAATTTGCCTGAAGTCACCTCCAAGTATGAGAAATTTTCCACCAAATATTTTATCGTTACTCATTATATCATGTAAACATCTATCTATAGCAAGCAGTGCATGATTAGGTATCATAGAGGCTTCGTCTACGATGAATACCCTTTTTCTTTCTCAAAAAGAAGCATGCTATGATAAAGGAGAAACGTTACAGACACCGGTTTCTGTCAGAGGTACAGTTAGTTTGAATATACTGTGGAGTGTTTTCCCTGAAGTTAGTAGCATTGCAGCAATGCCGCAGTGGCGGTTACAGTACTGCTGGAGGTGAAATAATCATATAACATGTTGAATAAAAAGGTGTTTCCTGATCCGGCTGGGGCATCTAAATAGAAGCAATTGTTGTGTGGGGCTTCTTTTTCAGTTGCCATGACAGCCTTTAACAATTCAACATTAGGCCCGTTTGTATTTCGAGTCATATTATCTATTGGAGGATCACCTGTTGGTTCAGGTAAACCCATTGCCTGGCAAGAAGAACCATGCTCATTAAATATTGCTTTTATCAAATGAATAACTAGGGGATATGTATATACAATGGCCCCTGCCCTTTGCGGCCCGGGCGACAAGATCAAAGTATAGTATCTGTTCCGACAAATACTACAAGAAAAGACCATATGTGGGGGTAACCCCTCATATCTACCTTGGTCAATGTAGGGGCAACCCTTCATGCCAACAGTTCCTATCCAACTCCCATTTCCCACCCATCGGGAGCTGGTCCCCATTCCCTCCCCCTTCCTCTCTCTCCACATTAAAAAACGGCTTTTTGCCTAATTTGCTCAGTGGGGAAGCAAATAAATACAAACTGGGGGATGTGTATAATATATCCACCAGTCCACTACACTTTACCGTAAAATTCGGCTAAAACAATTGTTGACGAATTACCTCCTTTGAATCGATATCGTCTGCTTGTGACAATTGAAGCGAACACCTTATTAGGTATTAAATGCTAAAACATTTAAATACAGCTGGCTAATTGGCTATAAAGTAAGTTATTCCGAACTTTGGTCTAACAGTTTAATTAAAAAAAAGAAATTAACATTTTCTTGTATCTTGTTTTTTATATTAAGAAAAATGTAAGCATCATGCTGAAATAATAAAAAATGTCATTCTTAATAAGGGGAGAGGGTTTGACTATTCTTAACATTCACCTAAACAACCATTTAATGAAAAAAAAAATGCTTAAAATGTTCTTGTGTCTTTTTTATAATTTTTGTTAAATAAGAAAAATCAATAAACTTTGATAACACTATTGTAAGAATCATGCTGAAAGCCATTCTTAATATGGGGAGGGGGTGTTAACTATTCTGAAACTTTACCTAACAATGTAAAAAAAAATAAGGGAAAAATATATGTATGAACAATAAATATTTCTTCAGTTAAATAAATTATACTGTAAATTTTTAAATAAGGAATAAATATTTATACAAACCATAATTATTGAAACAGTATTTTAATGCATAAAAAACGGTTATGGGGAGAAGGGTTAACTATTTTGAACCTTCAACCTAAATAGCGATTTAATGAAAAAGAATTTAATGGTCTTGTATCTTTTTTTTGTATAATTTGTTTTAAAAGAAAAACAAAAAACTTTGATACCGCTATTGTAAGAATCATGCCGAAAGCCATTCTTAATATAGGGAGGGGGGTTAACTATTCTAAAACTTCACCTAACAATGTAATAAAAATAATGAAAAAAATATATGTATGAACAATAAATATTTCTTCAGTTAAATAAAATATACTGAAAATATTGGTTATCCTGACGCTCAGCACTTCTTTATTTACATTGGAAGTGACGTCACACAAATCTTATAATACGGATTGCTACAATTTTAAAAATAATTTGTTTTATCTTTCTTCATTTTGAGCTCCTTTTTTCTCCCGTTTGTTTTTGTTTTCTACAATTAATAAACCAGTTTACAAGTAAATTCAACCTTGGAAACTACTCGTTTGCCGTAATTTTAAACGTTATTTTCATTTTCAGCGACCCCGAAAACCTTTAAGAGTGGTAATTTTAAAGAAATTTGAGGGTGGAGTAATTCTTCATATTTACCTTTTTTTTAATTGAATTGTTGCTAGGTGAAAGTACAGAATAGTTACAATATACCCTACCTTCCCCATGTTAAATAATAGGTCTCTAAATAATAGCGTTAAAAATAGCTCGGGTCGTAAAGTGCAGGACTGCAGGAGTACCTATAAAAGGTAACGCCGGATCGGAAAAAGAGCTCAAAATGAAAATAAAATAAATTCTCCGCTCAAAATAAGAAATGGGAGAAAAAAAAAGTTAAATTCTCCGCTGTGTTAGTAATTAAAAACTAAAACAAATTCTCAAAATAAAAAGAAATGTTAGATTATCCGCTCAAATACCAATATAACAAATGGGAGAGAAAAATAAATTCGCTAAAACAAATTATTTTTTACTTGTAAACTGGTTTATTAATTGTAGAAAACAAAAACAAACGGGAGAAAAAAGGAGCTCAAAAAGTAGAGAAAAATAAAACAAATTATTTTTACAATTATAGCCATCCGTATTATAAGCTTTGTGTGATGTCACTTCCAATGTAAATAAAGAAGTGCGGAGCGTCAGGATAACCAAAATCGTCAAATAGGAAATAAATATTTCTTTAAATAAATTAAATCGTAAGTAATGAAACAAAGTGTTTTATTTCATATTAAAAAAAATGTTGTGTCCATTTTTTATAGTATTTAAATATGTATGCCCTGTCAGTGGGTATTAGAAGATGATGAATGCCTGTAAAAGAAGCAAAATAAAACAGACAAAACATAAATAATAACTATGTAAACAACGTGAAGATGTATAAATGTTACAAAATTACTCGATTCAGCATTAAATAACAGGAAAAAGGATTGATATGCCGTAAAACAAAAGCAAAACAGAACAAGACGTAAAATATGTTTTGACTCTGTGTTACTCAGTGTATTTGCGAATGGTGACTTTGGTGATTTATTTAATAAAGTCATTCTTGACTTTTGTAACATTTATTTCTAAACATCCGTTATGTTATGTAAGGCTTACTCAAAAGTAAATAAAAAAAGGATAAAGTGGCACAGTAAAAAAAAAACGAACTCGTAACGTTAAATGTAAAAAATATATTTATTACTGAATAAAATAGAATAAGCGTTCCGTATTCACTACAATAATAAACAGAAGACATCGTTAAAAATGTAAGTAAAATACTATACTATTTAAACTGTGGAACGATACATTCTATGCATAATTGTCTTTAAAGTAATCCAGAACCATAAATAGACACTTCATATATATATATATATATATATATATATATATATATATATATATATATATATATATATATATATATATATATATATATATATTTTGTTATTCGGGAAGTTTTGGAAAAAAAAGGGGTTAATGATTTTTTAACTAATAAAGAGTGAACAATAAAGAGAGATAATTCACACTAATTAATGTTTGCGATGATGATGACGCGTTTCATTAATAATTGTTTTCGATGATGATGACGTGACACCGTACGGACAAGCAAATTAATATATAGATGATTGTTTAAAAGAATATGCAAATTAGCTAGATCTTTTGCAGATGAATGCAATTGCACGATCCATATATATGAAAATTGTATTTTCTTTTTAAATAAATATACACATGCGTGGGCGCAAACACATACACATACATACCTGCACAGACTCTCTTTCTCTTACACACACACACACACACACCCATACACTTATACACACGCGCGCTTTCTTCCTTTCATAATCTATGTTGTTAAAATTTGAAACTCTGAGCCTTACACACTCGTTTAACGTTTTTTTCTCTCTGTTTGTTCACTTTGCATTGTTTTCAGTTTTTCAATTGTTGCTGATGAATTTACGCTGACTCTTTCCAATCTCTTATGGTTGATTCGGGGTAATGAAACCAATTGTACGACCTTGAAATATGTATATATAGTGTCGTAATAAATATTGTGTATATATATGTATATATATATATATATATATATAGAGAGAGAGAGAGAGAGAGAGAGCTAGATAGATAGATAGATAGATAGATAGATAGATAGACAGATAGATAATGTGTGTGTTTCTATGTGTATATATACGTGCACACAGACTGAGTGCGTATATATATATATATATATATATATATATATATATATATATATGTAAGTAAATTTTTGGTACAACAAAATGGAAGGAGAAATTTCAGAGGAAACATAATTTAATTTAAATACCAAAAAACAAGAAATGGGCAGGTGAAATTAAAATTTCCTTTAGGCCTTATCGTCTGACCCTCTAAGAGGAAACGTCAGAATGATAAATTAAAAACTAAGAAAACGAATGAGGGAAGAGGGGAATTTTGGTTTCAGTTGGAAGAACAGTGAAAAAAAAAATTCTCACTGTTCAGGTGGTTTTAAATCAATGAATATCTCCAACTGATGTTTCAGAATCTTTTGTCTACACAGGCTAGGTCGAGAGTTGTTAATAACTAACGCCTCAATGATATTGAGATGATAGTTCGACCTAGCACTGTATAAAACAGAAAACCACCCATCGGAATATTGATCGGCACACCTATTTATACTCAACAGGTGATTGCCAATGGCGGACTCATGAGCTTGGGAGTGCCCGGATGTTCTCGAAACCTGGTGTAGTCGAATATCCCGAGGGATATGTTGGGATATTCTCATTTCTAATCTTTGGGATGTTTTGCCAACGTAGTCAGCTCCACACTGACAAACGAATTTATAAACAACAGAGTTCTTTTGAATGGTTGGCAAAACATCTTTACGAAAAGAAGAGAAAAAGGTTCGAGTTGTGTAAACTACTCTAAGCATAGTAGCTGGAAAACAACGTTGAGTAGCAGAAGAAATCCTTTTAACAATATGAAGGCCATCAGGACCCAACCATGGTAATTTTAGATAAATGGGACAACGTGATGGACCAATACGTTTACCACTATTAAATGTAGTAATTTTACGTTCAATAGTAGATTTTATTATATTAATGGGATATCCATTATTAAGAAAAATATTTATGATTTCACCAAGTTCCGTATCAAGACGGTTTGGTGAACAAATCATAAGTGCACGATGCGTAAGAGCGCTAATAAGGTTTATTTTTCTAGACTGAGGGGCAAAAGAAAACCAATTAAGATAGAGCCCTGTAAATGTAGGTTTTCTATAAACAGAGGTCTCAAACGTAGTACCAACTACTCGTATTAATACATTGGCAGTTCAACGTGTTTTCCTACAAGATGAAATCCTGTTTAATTCTGATACATATAATTCGTTACGTAGTAAACACCTTTTACTTTGGGCCACGGTTTGGAAAGAACTATCTTTCTTTGATAAACTCCGTTTTTCTAGGTTTTTATCCATCGGCGATAATTTTACCCGTATTAAATGTACTTCTTCTTATGATAAATACTTAAAAAATTTAATTACTAAGAAGTTTGGGATTATAACAAATTTGGGTAAACATATATTTAATTATTCTTCTCATGTTTTGTCCAATACATAAGAATTTGTTTTATCTGCTGGCTTACAATTTTGCATTCCTCCCCCTTCTGTTGATAAAATCTCAGTATTTACTGAAATTGAATTATTGTTTACTCAATTAAAACACCATTCGCCTATCTCTACTGATGAATTAACTAGTGCTAAAATTCAGTTGGGCGAATTAGGTCGGAGGTTTTCTGCCATAAATACTAAATCTAGTGATTTTGTTTGGCAGAAAAATCATTTTGAAGCGGCAAAATTAATTAGGTCTAATCCCGACATTTATCTTTCTCGCCCGGATAAAGGATCGGGCGTTGTTATACTTAACAAAACGGATTATATCTCCAAAATGTTACAAATCTTGGACGATAAAAGTAAATTTCTCCGTTTGGGTGATTTAAGCCATGATGATACTTTTCGTATGGAAATAAAAATCCAGAAAAGATATCTCCAACTTCATAAAAGCGGATTTATTTCTAAGGAGATTTATGATAGAATCCGACCCATCGGTTCTCAAAGGCCTAGAATGTACGGTTTACCCAAGGTCCATAAACCCAACATTCCTTTGCGACCCATTTTATCTATGCTGGGTTCTGCACAACATGAACTTGGTAAATGGCTGGTTGATCTTCTTAAACCTGTGCTTTCTTTTTATTCGGTCCATTGTATCTCTGATTCTTTTCAATTCGTATCTCAGATACAAAAATTACCTTTATCTAAAAATACCGAGTTCTTGGCTTCCTTTGACATTAATAGTCTTTTTACTAATATACCTTTGGATGAAACCATTGGTATTTGTGCTGACTATTTATACCGTGGCCCCTTAAAATCTCCACAATTTCCTGAACGAATTTTCGTTGAACTGATGGAACTTGCTACTAAATCAGTCTCCTTTAGTTTCAACAACATTATGTACCGTCAAATTGATGGGATATCTATGGGTAGCCCTCTTGGTCCTTCGTTAGCCAACATTTTCGTTGGATTTTTGGAAAACGAATTATTTTCCAAAATTACTAAGCCAGCATTCTACACACGCTACGTTGATGACACTTTTGCATGCTTTCCCTCTCGGAGCGAAGCTGAACAGTTTCTTCGTCTTCTTTGTAACCTGCATCCATCTTTACAATTTACTATGGAGGTTGAAGACTGTAGCTCTCTCCCATTCCTCGACGTTCGTGTTTCTAAAGTTGGTACTACGTTTGAGACCTCTGTTTATAGAAAACCTACATTTACAGGGCTCTATCTTAATTGGTTTTCTTTTGCCCCTCAGTCTAGAAAAATAAACCTTATTAGCGCTCTTACGCATCGTGCACTTATGATTTGTTCACCAAACCGTCTTGATACGGAACTTGGTGAAATCATAAATATTTTTCTTAATAATGGATATCCCATTAATATAATAAAATCTACTATTGAACGTAAAATTACTACATTTAATAGTGGTAAACATATTGGTCCATCACGTTGTCCCATTTATCTAAAATTACCATGGTTGGGTCCTGATGGCCTTCATATTGTTAAAAGGATTTCTTCTGCTACTCAACGTTGTTTTCCAGCTACTATGCTTAGAGTAGTTTACACAACTCGAACCTTTTTCTCTTCTTTTCGTAAAGATGTTTTGCCAACCATTCAAAAGAACTCTGTTGTTTATAAATTCGTTTGTCAGTGTGGAGCTGACTACGTTGGCAAAACATCCCAAAGATTAGAAATGAGAATATCCCAACATATCCCTCGGGATATTCGACTACACCAGGTTTCGAGAACATCCGGGCACTCCCAAGCTCATGAGTCCGCCATTGGCAATCACCTGTTGAGTATAAATAGGTGTGCCGATCAATATTCCGATGGGTGGTTTTCTGTTTTATACAGTGCTAGGTCGAACTATCATCTCAATATCATTGAGGCGTTAGTTATTAACACCTCTCGACCTAGCCTGTGTAGACAAAAGATTCTGAAACATCAGTTGGAGATATTCATTGATTTAAAACCACCTGAACAGTGAGAATTTTTTTTTCACTGTTCTTCCAACTGAAACCAAAATTCCCCTCTTCCCTCATTCGTTGTCTTAGTTTTTAATTTATCATTCTGACGTTTCCTCTTAGAGGGTCAGACGATAAGGCCTTAAGGAAATTTTAATTTCACCTGCCCATTTCTTGTTTTTTGGTATTTAAATTAAATTATGTTTCCTCTGAAATATATATATATATATATATATATATATATATATATATATGACAACCCCTTTAAGAAATTCGTATCTTGTCATTGAGCACTTTCAGTTGAATTAAAGTCGGTCAATTTAGCTCTTATGCATAGATCATTGTATAACGATTAGATCACTGTCTGACTGACGTAAAGAACATTTAAAATTAAAATGTTTAAATCCAACGTTATTTCACGCGGTTATTGGTAGCCGAATGGATATGGTCTTTGCTAATCGAGCCAGAGATGTCTCGTGTTGCCGAATCGAATCGCTCAACTGCTTGTTAATCGTGACACCCGGCACTAAAAATTCCCGAAAGGATGAAACACTAGTGTCTGTAAGTATTTAATTATTATACTAAAAAACATAATTATATATATATATATATATATATATATATATATATATATATATATATATATATATATATATATATATATATAGCGTGTTCAAAAAGTTACTGAATGGTGTTGAACTTTAATAGATTCTTTACTTTGGAAGTAATTTAACAAGCTTACTAAGATATTGAGAATTTCTCTTTCAGATAATGCAAAATTTAAAGCAGTTTTAATTATAAAAAAATGTTTTAAATGTTGTCCATTTTCAGCTTCGCAGATTTGACTCTGCCAAAACATAATTCGTGACATATTGCAGAATCTCTGGGTTGCGATTTAATTCTCTTATTTCGGTCGTCGAAACGTCAAACAGAAAACGGTCCAAGAACTGAAGGAAAATCATCATGGACGAAATAAAGGATTTAAATCGCAATCCAATATTCCTGCAATGTGTCATGAATAATGTTATGAAAAGAGCACAAATATACAAAGTTGAAAATGAGCAACATTTAGAAGGCATTAATTTTCAGGAAGAAATATTGTTTGAAATGTACATGCATTTTCAAATTTCGCTATGATTTTGTATATTGTACTTTATGTCTTACAAAGATTGTGTTTAATGTACTTTATGTCTTACAAAGATTTTGTTTTAATGTACTTTATGTCTTACAAAGGTTGGTTTTAATGTACTTTATGTCTTACAAATATTTTGTTTTAATGTACTTTATGTCTTACAAAGATTGTGTTTAATGTACTTTATGTCTTACAAAGATTTTGTTTTAATGTACTTTATGTCTTACAAAGGTTGGGTTAAATGTACTTTATGTCTTACAAAGGTTGGGTGTAATGTACTTTATGTCTTACAAAGTTTGGGTTAAATGTACTTTATCTCTTACAAAGGTTGGGTTTAATGTACTTTATGTCTTACAAAGATTTTGTTTTAATGTACTTTATGTCTTACAAAGGTTGGGTTTAATGTACTTTATGTTTTACAAAGATTTTGTTTGAATGTACTTTATGTCTTACAAAGGTTAGTTTTAATGTACTTTATGTCTTACAAAGATTGTGTTTAATGTACTTTTTGTCTTACAAAGGTTGTGGTAAATGTACTTTATGTCTTACAAGGATTGGGTTTAATGTACTTTATGTCTCACAAAGATTGTGTTTTAATGTACTTTATGTCTTACAAAGATTGTGTTTAATGTACTTTATGTTTTACAAAGACTTTGTTGGAATGTACTGTATGTCTTACAAAGATTTTGTTTTAATGTACTTTATGTCTTACAAAGGTTTTGTTTTAATTTACTTTATGTCTTACAAAGATTTTGTTTTAATGTACTTTATGTCTTATAAAGATTATGTTTAATGGGCTTTATGTCTTACAAAAAGTGTGTTTAATGTCTGAAAAATATTTTGTTTTAATGTACTTTATGTCTTACAAAGATTGTGTTTAATGTATTTTATGTCTTACAAAGATTTTGTTTTAATGTACTTTATGTCTTACAAAGATTGTGTTTTAATGTACTTTATGTCTTACAAAGATTGGTCTTAATGTACAGACAGATATCATAAAAAAAGAATCTATTTAAGGTCCAAACATTCCTTATAGACTCCGAAACGGATAAATGGGTTTTTGGAAATTGCACAGACATGTGTTTGGGGGTGTTCTAATATAGGTTTATATAGGAATTCTTTCGATAAGTATCAAAAATCGATAATCGACACATAAAGGAAAGAGAAGTCCGATTTTGACCAAAATATCACAAGTGCATTTAAAAGATTTTACGCCGCACAAGTGGAAGAGCTTGTACAAAATCAACAGTAGGTTCTATCATACAGCAGGTTTTATTTTGGATTTTATATCTTTATTCAAGTCATTGAATAAAAGTAATCTTATAAAATTAACACTAGTGTCTGTACAGTGCAATGTAGACTACAATGTATTGTTGACAACGACACTGTGAGGAGGCATGTGTAGATGTCTTTTGGCACACCGCGATGGGTTCCAGGTAGAGCAGTTAATCAACAGATCTGACTGAAAAATCGTCGATTTCACCAATTTCGATTACAATAAAGATATTGAAAGTACGATTGGAGGTGTCTGTTGAGCAAAAAGTATTTTTTAAACCATCAATTTTTTAAAACTTTAACCCCTATTATGACTCCTTAACTTGTATTATTTTGAGCTCCAATCAACTGATTAAGTTAGATCCATGTCAAAGGAATCTATATCTAAAATTTCAAGTTTGTAGACCCCAAATTGTCGGAGGAGTTTGGTAGAGTTTTCAGAGGTGGAATTTGACCCCTTAACAGACAAATTTTTGGCCGAACATGGATTACAAAGATTTTCCCGAATCTCATAATCCTGTATATCAAATTTCGAGTCTGTAGACTGACAATTGACAGATATATTGTTTAGGGAAATGCACGCCCGCACGCACGCACACACACATACACACACACACAAGTTCACTTTTATAGATATATAAGCATTTCAGCCCGGCGTTGTCCGATTGTTTGGATGTGTATGTTGACTCAAAGAAAAAAGTGGTAGTAGGAAGGCAGGCTCGAACCCAAACCGCGAAGGAGGAAAGGAACGGGAGAAAAAAAAACTGATGTCTTTGCTGTTACGACCACCGCCAAACAAGAAGTGACGTAGGATGAAATTAAGGCTAGACAATCGAAAGGAGAGGATGACTTTCAAAAATATTGGCGAAAAAGTAAACAAGGTCATTTTTTTTAAATTTGATCTCTATTATGACCCCTTAACATTTATTGTTTTGGGCTCAACTTGAGTTATTAAGTTAGATCCATGTCCAAGGAACCTATATCTAAAAGTTAAAGTGTTTAGATCCCAAATTGTCGGAGCAGTTTGGTAAAGTTCTCAAATGTCAAATCGTTGAACTTTGACTCCTTAACAGCAAAATTTCTGGCCGAAAATCGAATAGATTTCCCCAAATCTCAGTACTCTGTATATCAAATTTCAAGTATGTAGACTAAATATTGATATAAATGTATGTATGTATGTATGTTTGCATGTCTGTCTAAGACTTTCGACAGAAGCGACGAATTTTCACAAGATCAGTATCGTTTTGAAGGTCGAACTTTCATACGACAAATACGAAAAATTGGCTAAAAACATTGATTTCTTCACACTCATCTTGGCACTTTTCTACAGGGAGGGGTCACATTTTTCTAAAGCCATCCCATCTTTTCAATTGTCAAGCGTTAATTTAAACCTACGGCACTTCCGCTTTGCCGGTGGTCGTAACAGCAAAGACGTCAGGTTTTGTTCCCGTTCTTTTCCTTCTTCGCGGTACGGGTTCGAGCCTGTCTTCCTACAACCACTTTTTTTTTTGCTCAATTCACACTTTAAAACACCCGGGCAACGCCTGGCTGAAATGCTAGTATATATATATATATATATATATATATATATATATATATATATATATATATATGTGTGTGTGTGTGTGTGTGTGTGTGTGTGTGTGTGTGTGTGTGTGTGATTACCAAGTCATGCGCAGACAGACAATTTCGCAGGTTTTCAGTGCCGGTAAGACGATATATATATATATAAATATATATATATATATATATATATATATATATATATATATATATATATATATATATATCGTCTTATCGACACTGAAAACACACACACACATAGGTGTGTGCGTGTGTGTTTGTGTGTGTGTGTTTGTGTGTGTGTGCATGTGTAGTTATCAAGTCATTCACATTATAAATTATTTGGCGAACTGGCATTGATATTAAAAGTCTACTTTTCTATTTAAAAGGCAGAAACACTAATATATTTATTGATATATATGCCATCGACTTTACAGAGAAAATTAATTTGACGGTTTCTTTAACAACGTGTTTCAGCTTCTGCTGCATATTTTTCTTGTTCATATATGTATCTATTTTCATTTAATCTCAATAGAAGGAGATAAAACGCGTATAAAACTCTCAGTTCGAAGAATTACTTTTATTCTTCTTTGATTAAAATAAGTATAAAAGACAAATCCTAATTAATAGATATTTTAGACGCATAGCGACGTCCAACCGAACGGAGCCCAAAATCGCGTCACGTCATATTTGTGTAAAGGATGTGACAACAGATGCGACATAATGATTTTTTTAAAATCTTCTTCAAATTGCAATAAATAATATTTGTTATAATTTTGTTAGGTATATGATTTATACAGTTTAATGATTAATAATATTATAAATATTTGTATATTTAATATAAAATACGGTTTTACTAAATATATACGACTGTTCATTTGCTTAATTATGGGGTTTCATACTTTATTTGGTAAACAGAGAAAAACAAGCAGATCGTGGTGATCTACAAAAACTTTATTTTTGCGCAATAATACTTTTTAATGGTGTTTCATCTGACGATAAAACAGTTGGCAATAGGCATGTTTATATTATAACTTAACATTTCAAAAAATTAAACACCATTAATTAAAAACCTATGCTGTAACGGAATGCTTACTACATGGAACGTTATTTTAAAGCGTCAATTATGTAAACACGATCATCGTTTCGCATTTTCATTATTTTCGTACGATGATTTTTTTTTGGATTACTACTAGTTTATTTTGCCCTTCTCTTAAATAGTACAAAAAAGTTATATTTCGATGATATTAACTCATAATGAAGTTACATCGTGTTACATATAGGAGGGGTAATTTTGTGGTGAGTTTTGGAGGTGCCTATAGATTCACACCAAAAATTGAAATTACATTTAAAAAATCGCAAGGTTTGAATATACTGGTGTATTTCTTAAAATATCTACTTTTTATAAATACATCTTTGTAAGCAATAAACTCTACGAGAACAAATATCATTTGTTTCGTTTCGATATTAAATTCGTAGACCATTAACGGATAAAAGAGAATAAATTATTCTCGAAGAAGCCTGATTGGTTTTAGATAACATTGTTTATATGAAAGACTGTGAATTTTCCACGCTTCAGAAATACATCAATCTATAATCTCTTTATGATTTCAAATAGACGATGACAATTCATCAATCTCTTTATGGTTTCCAATAGACGGTGACAATGAACTGAAGAATTACAACCGATTTTCAATCAGCGGACTAACACCTAAATCCCTAATCCAGTAATGGATGAAGAAGATAATTTTTTAATGAAATGGCTACGTTCTTCAAGACTGACTTTATATGATTGAATCCTTTGAACTGACTATTAAGAAATACACCGGGCGTAGAAATTAATGGCACCGTATGCATAGCGCTATTTATCGGAAAAACGAAATGATTCGAACACTATCCAATGATAACTGATTAAGACGACCCCCGAGGCAACTGTAACTCGTCATATTTTCAACTGTAACTCGAAATAATTTTAAACTATAACTCGTAATAATACGTTAATTTTTAATTGCAACTCGTAATAATACGTTAATTTTTAATTGTAACCCATAAGATTACGTACATTTTCAACTATAACTCGTAATAATACGTTACTTTTCAACTATAACTCTTAATAATACGTTACTTTTCAACTATAACTCGTAATAATACGTTACTTTTCAACTGTAACTCGGAATAATACGTTAATTTTCAACTTTACATCATGATAAAATGTCAAGTTTCAACACTAACACGTAATAATATGTTACTTTTCAAGTAAAACTCGTAATAATACGTTAATCTTCAACTTTAACACGTTACTTTTCAACTATAACTCGTAATAATACGTTAATTTTCAACTATAACTCGTAATACGTTAATTTTCAAGTTTATAAGCCTCTCGATTTATGCAAATAATTCGGTTTGGGCAATCAATGATCTGTAAAATTTACTACTACGCTCAATAAAAAGAGATATAATTTACTTTTGAGGATTATTTTTTTACGGCTTAATAATGTTAAAACATTAGTTTTTCCGGTGTTTTCCTGTACAGGTTCAAGTTTAAATTGCTCCTGCTATTTAGGTGTGCTGCCATTTGAAACGAGTGCTGTTCTATAGGGGGGGGGGCTATTTCTTCTTTTTAGTATAGGATACATTCCTCTAATGTTTTATATACTCTTTTCATTTTAGGTCCCATTAGCTTGAGGGTGTAAACGTTACTCGCATCAGCTTTCAACATTACAGAAAAGTAAACCTTATGTTTTTGAGTATTTACACTTATATTCGTTGATCTGTGTTGTGGAAAAGCGCGTTTTTGAAGTTTGATATGTCTGATATGAGAGACGAAGGGGTCATTATAAAAATTAGCGAGTACAAACGTGTCCTCAGTCAGGCAACTACCATGAAATAACGATAGCCTAAAAAGAATCCAACAACTTGTATTTTGTGAAAAAGGGACTGCAAGGAAAGGAAGACATTTTTAATTAGATTTCGAACCCGCCTCAGCATTGTTAAGGCAGAAAAGGATGCTGTAAACGGCATCTTTTTAGATATGGCAACAGTACTCCTTCTTATGATGTATTTGGCTCTTATACGGGTGGATGGATTACGTAAAGAGTGAGATCACGCCTGGAATGGTAAAATGATCCTCTTATTTTTCCAGGGGTCTTACTTCATGTTTGGAGTGAAGGTTGTCGAAGCAGAAGGTTTCTTCCAGGAGAGAACCAGTCTTTTCGATTGGTAAAAAGTGAGGATCCGAGCGAGAAAAGCTTGGCTTTGGACCCATTAATGTAACCAAAGATAATTTTACCCATTGCACGACACAGTCAATAAATAAATGTTCTTGGAAGTGTTGCAAGAGATAACATAAGTGTCACCGAATTATCTAGGAAGATCATTGATGGATTTGGGAGGTCAGTGCAGAAAATTAGGAAGATTGCTATGCGTTTTTAGAGCAGTAGAAATATCCAACATTTTTTTCAGCGACGCTAACAAGGAATTTCATAGGTCTTCATGCTCAGCTCCGATGTGAATTTCAGTTCCCAAAGTGTGTCAAATAGGAAGCTTCATCAAGAGAAAGTCATTCAGTACAATTGGGACGGAATGATGATCCGAGCCTAGGTAGTGAAACGAGGTAAGCTTGGTTTTAACCAGTCACTTCATTCGAGTTGCAAGAGAATCAGAATAATCTTGATCATTATTGCTTTCAAAGTGTTGTCATAAATGGTTGTATAATCTGCATGAACGTCGATTGTCTTGGAATACGATTTGGAATTGCATGAAATAAACATCACTTTATTTGCTGTTTGCAGCCGTCAACCTCCCACCAATACAAAACAATTATGAATGATCTATAATAATTATGCATCCGTGTGAGCAGAAACTTTTTCTCACTTTATATATTCAACACAGGAAAATCCATAAATAAAACGAATGTTGAAGCTGATTTGACTGAATCATCGCTCATTCAATCCGTAATTCTTTATTGACCTGTAAATATAGCTCGGTTTGTAAAAAGGGGAGATTTTGCATAGGATCTTATTACATAGTTCCGTTTATGATATAACTATAAAGGCGTTCCTGTCGTTGAAAGTGTTGAGAGAAGTTAATTGTCACAAAAATATTAATGTAGAAGTCGTTTTTAATATATTGAGATTCGGCGTCACGAGTACTCTATGAAAAGATAGCTGCGCGAATGGTAGTTTATAGTGAAGCATAGGTTGTGTAATAACTACCAAGACTTCTATTGATCTGACACCACATGTATTCACTCATATGTGTTATAGAGGGATTCCTTCACTTTCTAAATACAATTGATATCTGCATCAGCTTGTCTGTGCAATGGATTTATTTGTCATGCTCTGGCATACGGTATTGTCTCGGAAGAATTGGTACATTCTGAAATACTGCCTTGACAATTATAAGTTTAGACTAATGTAAGAATTGTACCATCTACACCCGCATTTTTCTGGATAGAGCATTGCATAAGTCCAGTGACCAGTAGGATGTTTTGATACCCTTCTTTCAATGTTTCTACTCTTAGATTATAGATACTTTACCATGGCGGAAATATACACAGGCCTACTATTCTTTCGATGATAACCGTTTGGAATAGACGGCTTCATATACATTATTAGCATTAAAGAAAATGGCATTTTAATTCAAAACTTACTTATTATAACGATTAATCGTACACACGCGTATCAATATATGTTTGTACATATAGAGACATTTATATTATAATGCTGCTCTACTTGTTATTGTTAAACACTTTTTATAGGAATGAAGTTTCTTCGAATTAACATCTGGAAAACAACAGCAATACAAACATATATATATATATATTTCTGTAGAAATATATTTTCTTATTATATATCAACCCTTATATAAGAAGCTCAATGTAATTACAGAGAAATATAGAGAATAAATGACAAACTGTTATATTCCCAAATTTGTGATGTTGACCACCTTATAATTTATTCCTTTAATTCAGTTGACATTTACAATTCTAGACAGTATCTGTTTCGTAGCGCAAAATCAATCACTTAATTATTATATCAATCAGTGAATCTATTATGCCCTTAACTCATCAGAAGGAATAGCAACGATCAAAACGATCAAAAGGAATTGAAATGTGATTTGACATGGTAAAAATCCGAAAATATGTGTGTGTGTATATATATATATATATATATATATATATATATATACTAATTTATGAAGATGCATGGCAAATGAACTACACAACATCTTCAGCTCTTATTTCTCGTAGACTAGAATACTAGAATGCATGGAATTCGTGTTACCTTGTGTTTATATATATATATATATATATATATATATATATATATATATATATATATATATATATATATATATATACACGGGATGCCCAGTTTAACCAGCTAACTAATCAGATTCATTGTTAATCCTGTCCGCGGGCTTTTGTATTCATCAGCCAATCGCCGGACGTCACTGAGAGAAGTTCGACTACTTCTATTTCATGTTCTATTGTTGGTTTATATAGGTTATGCACCTTTTTAATATGTTGACTTAATCTTAGACCCTATTTTAACATGTGTGTACTTGTATTATATATATATATATATGTGTGTGTATGTGTGGATATATATGTATGTGTGTATAATTATATATTTTATTTATTTAATTTACTGATCTATCTTTATATTAGTGAAAGTACTAGGTACAACTATTCACGTATTGAGCACATTTGAAGTAAATACTGGAAATTATAACAAAATATATATCTCCTTATAACATCGTATGTGCACGAGCAGCGTTCCAGAAGTAATGATACTTATATTTTATTCTGCCTGGATCAGAGGGGATTTCACATTGCATTCTTATAGTGAGCAAACTTATGGATTCATGATCTAAAAGTCACATTTCTTTGTCGTATATACTGATGGTGCGAGACCCTAACAAAGCGTCAGAAGTAGACATGCGTCAATGAATACTTGGCAAAGTGCATTGATACTGGTGGTGACTATGTAGAAAAATAAATTCGGGAGCATAAAGGTCGCTCGTTTTTATGGTACCACCTCCATCTATGTATCTCGTCAACATTTTTTAGTTAAAAAATAGGATGCTTATTTCTGGAACGACTCTCATATATATATATATATATATATATATATATATATATATATATATATATATATATATACTGCGAGAGAGAGAGAGAGAGAGAGAGCAGAGCGATAAATTTATCCCCCCCCAAAAACAACACTACAGCTTTATTTAAAATCTTTTCTTTTCTTTTTTTTTTTTTGAAAAAATCAATTCAGCTAACGTGCTTATGAAGTAGAGCTGACATCTATTCAATGTAGCCGCCTTCAGAAGTAATCTTCAGATTCAATCACAAGCCTTTTCTACAAATACCGGCGAGAGCTCGGTGAATATTAGGCGGATGGCAGCGATCAGGCTGGCTTTTGTGTTGTGGGAGCTTATGTTGGTGATGTTCTCGACGTTGACCAAACGAAATAGTGCAGTGGGGTCAGGTCGGGAGGAGAGAGGCCAGTGAGAGAAGGGTACAAAGTCGAAGCACTCCCGCTGAAGCAAAGTCTGGGTTTCCTGGGACTTGTGGACTGGTGCAGTCCTGCTACAACACCCAGAGTCTGCCAGCCGCCATCTGATGGCACCAAGAGACCACCACACGCTTTAGCACATCCACGTACACTTTGGTGTTGACTTTCAAACTGACTTTGAAGATGTGAGGTGGCATGATGTGGTTTTCACTTGAAACGATAGCCCTGTTGTCACATTATAAATGGGTAGAGAGCATGAGCTGTACAGCGGCGCATCTCCGATCTCGCTGGTTGAATATTGTGTCACTCTCAGAAATAATAAAAAGCTATATTGCTCTGGATTTGTACACAAATGGCCAACTAGTAGATAGTCTGCAAGAAAAAGAAAACCGTTTTTCATCAAAGAAAAATGATATCTCGTTTTCGTTTTTATCGTTCCATCTTGTATATATCATGTTAAAGAGTAATGACTAAAGAATTTAACGAGGTTATTATAAGTGCTCAGTATAAGAAGAACTAGGTATATATTTTTATTAATAAAAAAAAACAATTTACATGGTCGGGACAATGGACATGCAAATGCTTTGAACAAATGGTCGGTTTAAACCAGAATTTCTTGTCAGGTGACTTAATAAAAAAAAGAATCAAACCTATATATATATATGTTGACAAGAAAGTTCTTACGTTTTTAATTTTTAAATTCAGATTCACAAAACAAGTAACATTCTGGAAGCAATGAAGATATTTTTGATATCGCTTACGTTTTTGAAGCATTTCTCACGCAGAGAATTGTCTAGATACTTGGTTGCAGGCAGGTGAGAATTCTGGAGAGTATGGCTGATGGGGCAGTTTCATTTCTTCAGGGTCGATTTAGCAACGTGAGATCAGGCATTGTCGTGGGGGAGAATTGGACTTTTACTGTTGACTAAGACTGGGTGTTGTCGAAGTTTCTGATATATTTCATACATTTTTTTATAGTACTTCACCGCCATAATGGTTTCACCTGCATTCAAAAAACTGTAATGGGTGTGACCAATCACAGACCACCAAACAGTCAGCATGACCTTCTTTTGGTGCAACTCTGGCTTCGAGAAGTGTCGTGGGGCTTCGTCGGCGTCTAACCATCAACTGATCCTCGCCGGTTGTCGTAAAGAACCCACTTTTCATTAAAAGTAACAACCCGGTCGAGAAACGGGTCGTGCTTGTTGTGTAAAAGAAACGGAAGATGACACTTCATAACGCCGTTTTTTTTTTAGGGCGGGGGTCGTTCAATTCGTGAAACATCCAGTTTTCAAGTTTTTTGGTCGTTCTAATCTCACAAAAGTGGTTGGCGATCGTCGTTCAGTTTTGTTTTAAAAGAAAAGCAAATATTGTCTCACAATTCTCAATCAATTACAAAGACAACACATCAGAAAACTATAAAGAAAAATTCTACTCTTGTAAAATGATGTATTTGATGTTTTGCAAAATATATTTGCGCATTAAGCAAGGGTTTACTGTAATTTGAACACTTTTAAAGCAATGAGTCTTTAATTAAACATTTAGATTTTTTCCATAATCGGAATCGGTACTTGTATCGGAATAGGGAATTAAAAACTAATAGCTAATCGTATCGGAATCGGGAAAAAATATTAATCGCCCCATGTGTGTGTGTGTGTGTGTGTGTGTGTGTGTGTGTGTGTGTGTGTGTGTTCACTTGTGGTTGAATTCATCATCTTTACAAGTCATAAGATAGTTTGGCCAGAGGCGGCGATAATTTTATATCAGCGCGGAGAACAGAACTCCTGGTATATATAGTTGACGTACCCCAACTGTTATGACATATATGTATTATACATATATGTCATAACCGTTGGGGTACGTCAACCATATATAGGGCCTACATAGCTCAGTCGGTAGAGCATCAGACTTTAAATCAACCAGATATACCAAGAGTTCTGTTCTTCGCGCTGATATAAATATATCGCCGCCTTTGACCAAACAACAGGGTAATGCAGAACAACAAGGCCAAAGTCTTACATAAGAAAAGATTTTAATATTGCGAGATTCTCATCGCTCTTCCCACGTTTGTGATTCTAGAATTAGGTTCGAAATCATCCAACCAAAACCGAAGATTAGTTGCTTAGCTTCCGTTCTTGATACGGCGTGAAAAGTAATCATTTGATATATTAGAAACAGCAATAAGTAATACGATAATTATTTTGCAGACTCTTCCGCTTTTAGATCGATTAAGGCCTTTACGTCATAAAATGTTTTACGTCATAATACTGTGTGGAGTAGTTCATATCAAAATAATCTAACTTTAAGTGTAGTATCTGTTCCGGCAGATACTGCAAGCAAAGACCATATGTGGGGGTAACCCCACATATCTGACCTTGGTCAATGTAGGGGCAAGCCTTCATACTAACAGTTACTATCCAGCTCCCATTTCCCACCTCTCGGAAGCTGGTCCCCTTTTCCCTCCCCTCTCCCTCTCTCTCCACATTAAAAAACGGTTTTTTGCCTAATTTGCTCAGTGGGGAAGCAAATAGATACATAATCTAACTTGGCCTTTTGGCCGGGATCAAAGTATAGTATCTGTTCTGGCAGATACTGCGAGCAAAGACCATATGTGGGGGTAACTCCACATATCAGAGCTTGGTCAATGTAGGGGCAACCCTTCATACCAATTGTCACTATCCAGCTCCAATTTCCCACCCATCGGGTGCTGGCCCCCTTTTCCCTCCCCCTCCCTCTGTCTCCACATTAAAAAACGGCCTTTTGCCTAATTTGCTCATTGGGGAAGCAAATAAATACAATCTGTTCCGGCAGATACTGCAAGCAAGAGCCCTATGTGGGGGGGGGGCGATCCCACAGATAAGACCTTGGTCAATGTAGGGGCAACCCTTCATACCAATTGTCACTATCCAGCTCCCCTACGCCCCGGAGAGTTGGTCCCGATTTTCCCTTCACTCCTCACATTAAAAATCAGCCTTGTGCCTAATTTGCTCGGTTGGGGAGCAAATAAATACCATCTAACTTGGCCTTTTGGCCAAGATCAAAATGTAGTATCTGTTATGATACCTACATCATGCGAGGAAGTGCTGTTCTGGCGACACATTCTCGTACCCGGAATACCTGACAAGCTTTTTGGGTCGCGTTCTGTCCGCACCCCCACTTTGTCTGTCTTTCTCTGCTCTCCCCCCCCCCCCCCGCAGGGGGATCCGAGCTGATAATTTACGACCTTCCCGCAAGGGAGGGTCGGAAACACTTTCTCTCTTCCCTCCACTAACTTCCCACTCCCTTTCTCAGTTCTATCTCCCCTCTTACCGCCTCTTGGCGCTACTTCTTTTGGCGCCAAAGTCGGCTCCCCACTTTGGACGCCGACTCCACGTCACTCATTTTGGCGATTTTCAATACAGGGAAGAGAGCTTTTTATTCTTTTTTTTTTTTAAATGGACACCCCCAGCCCGGGGGCCACCAATACAGATACCCGCAGCCAGGGGGCTACCACAGGAAAACTGCTCCCCAAGAGGACGAGTCCCCAACAGGGGGAGCAAAAAGCAAAGGGACATACCGCCCAGATAATAAACCGAAGGACGCGCCCTCCAGAAGGGATGAAACTCACCAGCAGCTCCCCAAGAAGGCGGCTCCCCACAAAGGGGAGAAAAAACAATTTTGGACGCGGCATCCCGCTCTGACAACAAAAATCAAGAGGCAGTAGCCCCAAAGGACGATAAGTGGGGCAGTGCTCCCCAGGAGGGCCACTGCCCCAAAATAGGAGCAAATCAAGAAAACGAGAGGGCATACAGCCTGGACCTCCCCAAAACAAAAGGGGCAAAATCTCCCAAGGACAATAAAGAGGACAATGCTCTCCAGGAGGCCGACTCCCCAAAAGGGGAGGCGTTTCCTGGAAGAAGCATAGAGCAAGGAGAGTCGGTCCTAATGGAAAGCAGAAAGGGAAATGCACCCCAAAATACCATCCCTTCCGTAAAGGAACAGCAAGAACAGTCCAACCCCACCAAATATCCAACAACAACAAGAGGGTCTGCCTGGGGGAAGACTATAGAGAAGCAACTGTCCCCTCAAGAGTATAGAGACTTGTACTTGACCAAGTACAGGCAATACATAGAGGGGGCAGAAATTAAACCAGTGCCAGGCGTTTGGGAGGCAATCGAAGGCAGAGTCCTCTCCCTCATCATCTCCAATATGACGGAAAACCGCCTTCTAGGGATGAAAAAGGAAGACATGGCGGGCCTCCTACACAAGCTAAACATCCCGGTACTATACCTATACCAGAGGAGCTCCGCCATGTGGGACATCCTCCTACCCACCAAGGAAGATCCGGAAAGACTCTCCCAACAAGAAATTAAGCATGGGAGAATAAAACTAAAGCCCGAATACCACAGCAAGACAAGGATCCGGGTGCAGGTATTCAATGTACCTATGTAAATATCAGCAGAAATCCTGGGATCCTTCTTCACACAGTTCGGCAAGCTGGAAAAAATAACCCCAGTTCGGTCGAAAACCGGTGTGCACTTGGACAACTACACTGTAGCCCTGAGGCTAAAGAAAGAAGACTTCCAGGCGATACCAGGACAGCTGACATTTAAGGAGGCAACTATGACGGTGGTGGTGAAGGGCCGTCATCCGCACTGCTGGTTCTGTCAAAAGCAGAGTCACATGGCCAAGAACTGCCCTCAAAGGTCAACTCCTACTCGAGTTACACCAAAGGCGGTTCCAACCTCTGAGACAGCACCAGTGTCCAAACAGGCTGTCACAACTCCTGCAACCGGAGCACCAACTCCAGCACCGAGGAAACCCAGAACCACGCAGGAGGCCAAGGGGGAGGAATGGAGCACGGTAATAAGGCAGTAATGGAAACCTACAATCCCATCTGCCACCCCCACCACCAACCCAACAGCCGAGGCAGCAACAACAACAGGTGCCTCCACAACAGCCGCAGCAACAGCACCAGCCGTTGAACCAGCATCAACAACAACATTAGCTGCCGCGGCCAATTCCACAACAAATGCCATGAAAACAGTGGCAACAACAAAAACAGCAGCAGCCGAAGTAGCAGCAGCAACAAAACCAGCTGCAGCAACCAGAGCAGAAACAGCATCAACCAGAGAAACAGCAATTAGAGGAGCCGCAACAACCAACGGTCCCCACACCACTGTAGACGGGGACCAAGCAAAGAAAACACTGCTCCTCTGAGGATGAATCCGCTAGCGAGAGAGAGAGGAACTCAACCTCACCACTCCCCAGTTCATTCAAAAGAATAAAAAAGAAAAGCAAAAGAAGGAAAGGGGGAGAAAAGGCAGCCCCCACTCCCTGTGAGCATACCCCACCCCTAACAACAATACAACCCACTCCCACCCCCAAACCACACACTGCACCAACACTAGACACCGCACCAACACCAACACCAGACACCGCACCAACACCAGACACCACACTAACACCAGACACCGCACTAACACCAGACACCGCACCAACACCAACACCAGACACCCACAGACACTCGTCCCCACACCAATGCAAATTGAGCCGCCGTCCCAGAAAGACAAGAATGAACCCGGGAGGGGGAGAGACCCTTCAGATTCTCCGACTTACGGACTTGCCCTCGCCCTCGAAACGAGGGAGGAACTTTGTTTTGTAGACCCTATATCTGTGGCAATGGACTTACCACACCGGCAGAGAAAAACTTTAAAACCTCTGCTGGACTGCCAACAGATAGGAGAAAAGACATTAACGTCGCCTTTAATTTCCCGGACGCCCCATTGCTAACAACTTTCGTCAGGTTTCCAGAGGCCTGCAAGACCAACGTGTAGACAATGCTGGAGGCCGCTGAAGGGGCTGGTCCGGGAATTGAACTGATTAGGAAAAATGACCCTTCCCTTGAGGAACTCGAAAAACAATGCAAGGGAAGGGTCCCAGTGTTGGTCCATCCGTCACTTTATAGGGCCCTTAAATTGACTTACCCTTTGGACGTCGGCGGCATTGTGAGAGAAGCTCAGGACATGAAAAACCTGACCACCTTGAGCATTGCATACAACGTCGGTGTCCTTTCTCCGGCTGACTTCGGAGCTGAGTGTAACACACCTTAAGGTAAGTACCATGGCTTTGAATTTGGCTAGTCTGAATGCGAGGGGCTTGAGATCATCGGGCCGGGCGGCTCGCCTCCGGCACGACCTCTTGTCCCTGGGAGTTGATGTGGCTGCGAATCAGGAGACGCATTTCCTTTCTTCTGTGAACTGTCAGGTGCTGGCCTGAGACTTTGAGGTTTTCTCAGCATATGGCAGCCTGCCGGGGAAGGGAGTCTCCTTGCTAGTAAAACGTACCTATTTGGACAGGATTTTAGTTAGGAGAGGCGAAATAGACTTCTTACCCTGTCACACGTTCACTTGGCTAGGCCAGACGGACCATAAAGTGGCTATGGCCCAGCTGAAGCAAGGAGATAGGTCTAAGTTAGCGGGGTACTGAAAGTTCTGGAGATACAAGACTTCAGAGATCAGTTAAGAGAAGTGATTAAAAAGGCACTAGTGAGGGCGGTTACCGGGAGTAAATTGTGGTTATGTCTCAAAGCCAAGATCAGAAGCTTCTCAGTCAAGTATGCCCAGCGCCTCGCACTATATAAGGTAAAGACAAAGAAGCAGCTAGAGCAGAAACTAGCCCGGGCTACGGGGAAGGGTTATAGGGTTAGTCAGGAACTAGCTAAGCAGGACCTTCTACGCGAGACTAGCGAGCGTTATGAAGGCCAAGAAAGATAGGCAACGAAGCAGTCAATTCTGATGCAGACATGCGCCGTGAGGTTTCTAGGCATGGCTCGGACAAATACATTGCGAAAGTCAGACATCCGGATGGACGCACCCTGGAATTGACTCGGGAGATCTGCGAGTGGTTTCGAGAACATTTCGAGGAGCATTTTACGCAGCAGCCCGATCTTCCGGTCCTTGAGTTTAGCGACTATTTGGTCGACTCTCCCCGCCTCGAGGCGGCTAGAGCAGCTAGTTGCGAGGTCCAGGTGACGGAGCGAGCAGTGTTTACTGCGCTGAAGCAGGTCAGCTGTGACAGATCGCCAGGACTTGATGGTCTGCCATACGAACTGTACTTGAGGTTGTCGCCCATGTTTCTGCCTCTTCTGACGGATGTATTCAACCATTAGTTTGCTCAGGAATCCATCCCAGGGCAGGTAACAAAGGGAGTGATCACATTGCTGAAGAAAGGTGACGGGTATAGAGGGGAAGAGTTAGATGACTACAGGCCCATAACTCTGCTAAACAAAGAGTTGAAGATTTTAGCCAAGATCCTGTTGAATCGACAGCAGGTTATTATCGACGAGTTGGTTGAACCGGAACAGAACTACGCTGTGATGGGGAGATCGATTCAGAACAATTTGCACCTGATTCGCACGATCCTAGAGGGGGAGGGAATAGATGACGACATGGAAACTGCGCTGACCAACTTAGATCAGTCCAAAGCATTCAATAGGGTCGACCATCGTTTCCTGGCATCTGTCTTGCAGGCCGCCGGTTTTAGGCCGGACTTCTGCAAGTGAAACTCCGTGATGTATCGACAGCCCACGACTGTCGTGCAAGTACAGGGAAAGCACTCGAAGCCCTTTGTTATCTCTTGGTCCGTTCGTCTGGGTTGTCCGCTGTCGCCCCTGCTTTGCGTCCTGGCTTTGGAGCCTCTTCTCCGCAAGCTGAGACGTGGGGAGTCAAATTCGGCCCTGCGCGGAATGGCTCTTCCTGGCGGCTCAGCTGCCAAGGTATCCGCGTTCGACGATGATGTCACGGTCTTCGTGTCGAGCTTCAGAGACATCGAGATTGTGTCGGAGACGCTTTCTAGAAGTGTAAGCCATGTTTAGTTTCATAAAAGTTTCAGATGGTTCGTTGTTTTAAACAAGTCTTGAGAGGTGACTGGTTTGCAGCAGACAGTACAGTTTCCGATGGTTCGTTGTTCTAAACAAGTTTTGAGAGGTGACTTGTTTGCAGTAGACAGTTCCACAGAGCAAAATATTCTTACTGTGTCGATACGGGGGGGGAGGAACATGTGAAATTGCTCCAGAAAAGGTTTAATATTTATGAAGCAATTCTGGTTTCTGATTGGTTGGTAGCAGAACGTGAATTAATTCGATTCGTCAGTTCCTAGCAGCATCGTTTATAAATAGAATCGTCCGACTGTGTGGGATCATACCCCATTACAAGTCCAAAATATTGCAACACGCTTGCACAGTATGAAAGAATCACGGGGGCCTAGATAAACCGCAGTAAGTCTGTCGGACTGCGGTTGGGCGGCTGAAGTGGTAATGCAAACCTCCCCCCACCCTTCAGCTGGACGGATGGCGCGGTTCGGATCCTTGGCGTGTGGTTCGAACCAGGTCTCCATCTTGATAAGAATTGGTTGGAGGTACGGTCAAAGGTGGCGGCTGCGGTCAACGCGTGGCTTCCTAGGAAACTTTTCTAAAAGGGTAGAGCGGAGGCGTGCGCTACATACGTCTTCCCTCTTATCATTTACCGACTGACCGTACATCCCCTGCCTGCACAACACCTAAAAACTCTTGTCGAACTCTTGTCCTCCCTCCTTTGGGGCAGAGAAAGACAGTGGGTAAGCAGAGAGGTCTGCTTCCAACGTCCGTGTTGGGGAGGTTTGGGAATGCCAGACTTGAAGTGTCATCGAGACGCCGAGAGGCTCGCCTTTTTGAGCCACCACCTTCAAGAAGATCAACCATCGCACCCCGCGATTATTGCCGCCTTCCTCGACCTCACTCTCGACCCCACCATCGAAAGTCGTCGCAGGTCGCGGGGAGACTAAGCCTTTCTGAAAGAGTGCCGAGCCGCGCTAAAACGACTACCAAGGTCCAGCGACCTTGTGACTGCTACCCGTAGGGAACTTCACAGGGATCTAGTAAGGGGGCCGCCGACGACCCGCTATGCGCCCGTTTGAGTGGCAGCAGAGTGAGATCCACTCCGCGTGGAGTTGGGCGCCAGGTTCGAGTCATCTGAACAATTCGTTCTCTCTAACCTGGCGATTGGCCCGCAATGCACTTCCACTTAACAACATACAATGCAGTTCTGGGTTTTTGGAGTCGCCTGATTGCCCCCGTTGATCACGCTTTCTTCTATTGCCGTGAACTCGGCCAGTACTGGTCGTATGTCAGCGAGGTGACGGCGCGCATCGATCCCGAGCATCCTCGCCCAATTACCGTATTCAATGTCGTTGACAACGTGAGGCCGGGAAAGACAAATGGTCTACATTACGATCATGGCAGTGGCGAGAATGGTGATTTGGACGTCGCCTTTTTCTGATCAGGATCTGATCGCTTTCTTTAAACATCAACTACGGGTGAAGATCAGATATGATAGAAGGAGGCTGCATCGTGCGGCATTTGACAGAAGATGGATACATGTGGCAGGTCTGTGTGTACGAAAAGGAGCCAAGTTTGAATATGTGTTCCCCACCTAGGTGTGGAACGCGCAGTTCCGTCAAGCATAATCCATTTTCAGCCTCTTAGCTAGCCGAGTAAATGCTTCATCCCTCCTCAAGTAGGAAGCCCCCAAGATCCCCATCCCCTCCTATCTGCAATTTTTTCTTCTCACCCCTCACTCTAAATTTCACCCATCTTGAAGAGAAAGAAATCAATCACTAACTCCCCATCCCTCACCCATAAAATTTTCTTTTCTCCATTTCGTCCCATCTATAGAGCATCCCCACTTAGATACCGACTGCAGGAGCTCAGGTTTCTTTACAAACCAAGTGAAACAGACGGTCTATCAACTAGACGAGGCTGGGAGGGTCATACTAACCACTCCCCCCGCCCCCCCGCCCTCAACACAAATGAATTATCGTATCATCATTGTTATCTTTTTTGTTTTTACACGGAAATAAAAAAACGTTTTAAACAATTGGGTGCCAAGTAGGACGCCCCCAAGTACGAAAGGGCGAATGCAGTATTATTGTGAAAGAAGATTCTAGCTAAGAGAAACTTTTGTTTAGTTCTAGAGTGACAAGGATGACCAACGACCCCCATCTGCCCCCCCCCCCTTTGAGTTGGCCATGTGCCCAAGTTTTTTGTTCATGTTCTTTTTTTGCCTGAATAAAAGATTTAATATCTCAAAATGTAGTATCTGTTTTCCCTCATTTTTCATTTTTTTCAAAGGGCCCGCCACTTGACCCACGTTGGTTAAGTTCAAGGTGTCACTTTTGTCACTTTCGTGACGCACTAACTTTTGTTAGTGGGACCGACCCCCTTTTTATGGAGCCAGGACATCTTTGCTCCCCTAAAACTGACGCCATTGTGTGGTAGTTTGGACCCAAAACCGATTACTTCTTTGGGAGTTTGCCGTTTTCGGGACCGACAACACTTTCTTTGGTAGACGCAACCTGGTTGGGTTAGCTTTAGTTTTTTGGGTACTTCGTTTCCTCCTCTCCTCTGAGGTTGAAATGGTCTATTCTCTCCTCTCTTAATTGCCTGAGCAGCACTCTGACCTCTCAGGTCCAATCTTTGTCTTTCTTCGCTGCTCTCCCAGTAGATTGAGCAGACCGGTTCTCTTTCTCGCTTCCTTAGGGTTGTTTGTGGGTAGGGCGGGTGTTTCGTTTCTGCTCCCCTCTCTGAGCAGAGATGTCTATCCACTCTCTCTCTCTCTCTCTTAATTGCGACGCGGCACTCTGACCCGCTAGAACCCACTGTGTCTTCCTACTCTTCTCTCCCCCTCACGGGGGATTGGAGCTGCTAACCTGACGTCCCCGCAATGGGAGATCAAACCTCTGTTCTCTTCTGATCCCGCTTCACTCCCCCCATTCCCCTATTTTTTCTTTTCTCTCCACTACACTTTGGTCTGCGTCAGTGGCCAGGAAAATCACCTCACGATGCCGGGCAGAGGAGGCATTGTTCCCCTAGAAAGCTCCCCGATAGTGGGAACAACTCCCAGAAACTCAAAAGAAGAGGAGAAAGCCTGGAAAAGCAACCAACTCGTGAACAACCACGCTTGTACCCTGCTCCCCAAGAGAGCAACTCCCCGACCCAGGCAGCACAGGTAATGGCGGACGAGGGAACGAGGAACGTTTCAGGTGAACCACACTCAGTGGCACCTCTTGCTCCTCAATCCTCGTTGGCCAGACGACCCCTCCACTCCTGCTCCCCACGAGGGCAAACGCTCAGCAGAAGTGGAGAAGAAATCAAGAGATGAGTAGACAATGGACGTCGCGGGTGGACCACAGCCGATGAAACTCCCGACTCCTCAGTCCACTACACCATCACCCAAACGTAGCACTCCCCAAGAGGACGACCCACTCACGGAAAAAGGGGAAAATGATGAGGATGGAGTAGTAGAAGGACTACAGCGCTAATCAATGAAGCAATAGCGTCTTTAAAGATCCTCGGCGGGGTGACCAAAGATCCAGCCTACTTAAACGCTCCCCAAGGAACCCAACCCCAACCAGCCACCCCTCCAGAAAGGGAGATACCCAGCAAACAAAAGCCTGGCAAAGAACACTGGAGCAGAGGTAACCCCCATAAGTGGTGGAGCACAACAGGTGGCACCCAGGAGCCAACAATCCCCTCCCAAGAAGAAAAAGAAAGAGACCCAGGAGGCAGGGACCGGTAGATTGGCAACTTTCAACACCGATTGGTCGGCTCTCATCCCACTGTGCAAACCACCAAACCCCGGTCAGCAGAAGCAGGAACAGCAACACCCAAGCCAGACGACACTGTCCTGGACCCGCATTGCCAGTAATGAAGACACTGAATGGGGTCCACAAACCCAAATGTCCCCTCAGGAATACAGGGACCTTTTCAAGTCCACTTACAAGGACCTCATGGAAGGGAACGTAATAAAACCCTTTCCAGGCACCGCAGAGGATAGTGTCCTCCATCCCCTCGGACACAAAGAAAAGAGGCCTCACAGGAGCAGATAAGGACAGCATGGTGGACCTCCTCCTGGATCTGAAGATCCCAGCCAAATACATATGCAGAAGGAGCTACACAATATGGGACGTCCTGTCCCCAAACCAAAGAGAGGCCGAAGAGACAGTCAATAGGACAAATCTGCGCTGGAAAAACATCAAACTCCAGCCAGAATACCTTAGCCAAATAGTCACCAATGTCGCCGTGCTGAACGTCCCCTGTCTCCTGGGAGCAAAGCAACTAGGAGAGGTCTTCAGCCAGTACGGGGACGTGGTGTCTGTGGCCACAACAAGCAAGGAGAGGGGCGTTCTGACTGGAGTCTAAAGACTCCAGATGCGCCTCGACAAAGCTGGCTTAAACCAAATACCAGCGACACTGAGGTGCGAAGAGAGGACAATGTCCGTCATAGTAGAGGGACAGAAACTGCACTGCTGGCACTGTCAGGAGAAGGGGCACATGGCCAAGGATTGCCCCAAAAGAAATCCGACCAAAGCCCCTACAGCTGCCGACAAGCCTTGTGCCCCAGAGACGACAACCAACCCAGTGGACCCATCCCCCAGCATTTGATGGTTCACAGTGACCTGAAAGGGGAAAACAAAGTACCCCAATTCCAGCAAGAAAGCGGACAAAAAAACAAGCGCCGCAGCAATAACAAAAGCCGCTGTAGCCAATTCCTGACAAGCGACTAGAACACATTGTCCAGCAACCACTGCAGCCAAAGACGTCACAACCCAAGCAGCAGCAACCGCAGCAGCAGCAACAGCAGAAGGAAAAGCATCATCAACAACAGCAAGAGGAGCAGAACAAACAAGCCCAGGAACAACGACTGGCCCCCGGACGAACTGAATCGGGGACCAAGAGAAGGAAAGACTGCTCCTCAGAAGATGAGTCTGCCAGCGAGAGGGAGGGAAAACAAACTCCCCTACTCCCCAGTCCATTCGAGGAACAAAAGAGAAAGTAAAAGAAAATTAAAAAGATGGAAGGGGAAGAAAAGGTGGCACCCACCCCTTGTGAGCTTACACCATCCCAAACAGCAACAACAACAATATCAACCCCCACCTCCAAACCAGACACCGCACCAACAACAAACACTGCACCAACCATCACACCAACACCCAACACAGCACCAACACCAGACACCACACTCACCACACCAACAACACCCACCACACTCACCACACCAACACCGTACACCACACCAACATCTGACACTGAACAAACACCGCCCCCCACACCAATGCAAACTGAACCGCCACCCAAAGAGACAAAGAAACGATTGAAATCGGCAGAGGGAGGGGTCGCTCTGCCTCTTGAGGGCCGACTAAAATACAAGAACTGTGTCGAATTGACCCTCTGACGCTGGCAACGGCCCTCTCACATCGTCAGTGGAAGACTTTAAAGCCACTGCTGGATTGCCACCAGATAGAGGGGAAAGATGTTAACATACCCTCAAATTTCCCGCATGCCCCTCTCCTAATAACTTTCGTTAGAACTCCAGAGGTTTTTTTTTTACACAGTGATCACCATTTATCAAGGCCCGGAAGCCACTCAGGGATAAGGGTTATTGCAAGTACATTACGTTAGTGTGGAGATTTGATGAAGTGTTTACTTAAGGGGGCGGTTCATTAGGAATTTGTTAATATTGGACTTGAAGACATCCAAGTTGTAGTCCGGTGGGAAGCAGGCAGTCGGAGCAGAGTTCAACAGGCGTGCAGTTCTAAGAAAGAAGTTCAGTTCAAGGAATCCGCGTTTTGATCTAGGCACAGATATAGAGTGGGGGGAAAATTTTCACAGTGGATTCAGCTAGATGGGTGTTTTTCGTGAAAGATTGGCGAGGGGGGACCAGAGATTGGAGTTCAGACGAGCGCCTGCCCTGGAAATAACGATAAAACAAGGATAGGCTCGCAACGTCTCTTCTGTGGGAGAGAGGTTGCAGGGTAGAGAAAAGGGCATCCCCCACTAAGCCACGAAGTCTATTTTGTACTCTGTCAAGGCAGGATAGGCTGTTTTTAGCGGCTCCTGCCCAGATATGGCAACAGTATTCCATCCTTGAACATACTTGGCTTTTATATAGATAGAGAATTGCATCAGTAGTGAGATATCTTCTGGAGCGGTAGAAGGATTTCACCATCTTTCCAGCGACCTTGGCAACAGACTTAATGTACGTGTTCCATTTCAGATCAGGAGTAAAGGTCAAACCCAGAAGCTTGTCAAAACACGGGGCCTCACCCAGACGAGAGCCATCCATCACAATTGATGCCAGATGGGGATCAGAGCGTTGATGATGTAAGGATAGGAGTTTGGTTTTTGATGCATTAAAGGTAACCAGTCACATCTTCCCCCACTGAACCACGCGCTCGAGATCAGAGGAGAAAGAGAATCAGAGAGAACTTGGTCATTTACAGCCTTTGATGTGTTGCTGTAGATGGTCGTGTCATCAGCATAGATGTCAACGAATGATTTAAGTATGTGTTTAGGGAGATCATTGATGTAGATCAGGAAGAGAGTTAGGCCTAGGATTGACCCCTGAGGGACTCCAGCATTTATATTGCAGGTCTCCGATTTTTCTCCATCTACCACTACTCTTATGAGCCTATCGGAGAGAAATGATTTAATGATTGAGAAAACATTTCCAGTTGTACCGTAGTTGGAGATCTTGTGAAGTAGACACTTATGCCATACCTTGTCGAAGGCCTTTGATATGTCAAGAGCAATTGCCCTAGAAAGGAAGCCTTTGTCAAGAGATTCACTAATCCTGTGGGATATAACCGTCAGCACATCTACGGTAGATCTTGCAGAGCGGAAACCATATTGTGTGTCACTAAGAAGGTTATTCCTGCTGAGGTAGTTGACTATTTCTCTATTTAATATGGATTCCAGCAACTTACTCATAACACACAGGAGACTTATTGGTCTGTACTGAGAGGAAGATGACTTATCACCTGAATTCTTAAATACAGGGCAAACTGATGAGGTCTTCCAGGGAGTCGGAAAGCACTTCTCCTTAAGGCAGCGCTTAAACAGTTTCGTAAGTATGGGAGCAAGTTCTGGTTGAAGCTTTTTTAACACTATAATTTGGATGCCATCAGGGCCAGTTGCTTTACTGGAATCTAGGTTCTTGATTAGCTTGGCGACCTCATGCACGGATATTTGTATGTTACCTAGCTGGTTCTGTGTTATAGGAGGAAATATGGGGAGTCGATGGCCTTAGTCGCATAGGGTAGAATTAGCTGCAAAGTTCTTTGCAAATAGTTTGGCCTTATCTGACGCTGACGAGATTACCTCTGGTCCATTGATAATGGTTGGGATAGAACGCACACTTCTGTTCAGGATCCTATTTGTTATTTGCCAAAATTGGTGGGAACCAAGCCGCTGATCAGCTACTTTGGATTTAACAGACTGGGCATATAGCTCTCTTGCATTTTTATTACTCTTTTACAGTGGTTGCAGGCAGTCCTGAAAGCTGATTTAGTCTCAGTGCATCTATTACGTTGGTAGCTATGGAAAAAGTGATTTCTGTGTGCGATAGCAGCAGCACATTCTGGGGAGAACCATGGCTGGCTGTTAGGTTTTTGTTGGAATTTTTTAGATGGCATGAATTGGTCTATGCCTACAATTAACCATTCGGTCAGATATGATACTATAGCGGACACTTCCTTTTTAAACATGGAGTGCAGAGGTAAATCAGATATGAATGCAAGAGCAACTTGTGGTCACTTCTGGAGGCAGCTGAACGGGCCTCTCTGGAAATGGAACTGTTTAAAAAAAGCGACTCTTCCCTTGACGAACTGTCAAATAAATGCAAGGGAAGGGTCCCAGTGTGGGTCCATCCGTCTCTATACAGGGCCCTAAAATTGACCTTTCCCCTAGGCGTTGGCGGCATTGTGAGAGAAGGGCAGGACCTGAAAAACCTGACCTCCTTGAGCATCGCGTACAACATCGGCATCCTTACGCCGACCGACTTTGAAGCCAAGTGCGACACACCCTAAAGGTAGGTACCGTGTCTTTAAATTTGGCCAGTTTGAATGCAAGAGGCTTGAGATCACCCGGCCGGACGGCTCGCCTCCAGCACGACCTCTTGTCCCTGGGAGTGAATGTTGCTGCGATCCAGGAGACGCATTTTGTTTCTTCTGTGGACTGTCATGTGCTGAACCGGGATTTTGAAGTTTTCTCAGCATATGGCAGCCCGCGGGGAAGGGGAGTCTCCTTGCTAGTGAAGCGAACTCTGTCCGCGATTGTCGACGTTGTTCATAGAGATACGGTGGGCAGGCTGGTCGTGGCCGATGTTGCCGTAAAAGATTCTGTGTTTCTGGTAGTTGCGGTTCATGCGCCCAGCACCGCTCGCGAGAGGGTCTCATTCTTCAGTCAGCTTGACGAATTTGTAGATTGTCGGAAGTGGGTAGTGCTATAGGGGTATTGGAACGTCATCTTAGACCCAGAATTAGATAAAGTAGGAGGCGAAACTAGAGGGTTGGAAAGATATGAGCCAAGCCTGGCTGACCTGATGGCTAGATGCGATCTTGTCGACAGGTTTCGGATCGAACACCCAGGCGTAAAGGTAGAGCTGAGGCGTGCGCCACATACGTCTTCCCTCTTATCCTTTACCGACCGGCCGTACTTCCTCTGCCTACACAACACCTTACAGCTCTTGTCGAACTCTTGTCCTCCCTCCTTTGGGACAGAGGAAGACACTGGGTAAGCAAACAGGTCTGTATTCAACGTCCGTGTGAGGGGGGTTTGGGAATGCCGGACTTGAGGTGTCATCGAGACGCCGAGAGGCTGGCCTTCCTTAGTCACTACCTGCAAGACGATCAACCATGGCACCCCGCAATCACTGCCGCCTTTTCCGACCTCACTCTCAACCCCGCTATCGAGAGTCGTCGCAGGCCCCAAGGAGATTCAGCCTTCCTGAAAGAGTGCCGAGCTGCGCTAACACAACTACCAGGGTCCAGCGACCTTATAACTGCCACATGTAAGGAACTCCACAGGGATCTAGTTAGGGGGGCCGCCGACGACTCGCTATGTGCGCGTTTGGGTTGGCAGCAGAGTGAGATCCGCCCCGCGTGGAGCTGGGCGCCAGGTTCGAGTCATCTGAACAATTCAGAGTTCTCTCTGACCTGGCTATTGGCCCGAAATGCGCTTCCCCTCAACAATATACAATGCAGTGCTGTTTTTTTTGGATATGCCTGCCTGTCCCCCTTGCGGGACAACGGCCGCAGGAACAACTGATCACGCATTTTTCGATTCCCGCGAACTCTGCCAGTAGTGGTCTTATGTTGGCGAGGTGACGGCTCACATTGACCCCGAGCATCCTTGCCCGATTACTGTATGAAACGTAGTGGGCAACGTGAGGCCGCCGTGGGACCTGGAGAGACAAATGGTCTACATCGCAGTCCTGACCGTAGCGAGAATGGTGATTTGGACGTCGAGACTGCAAGATGGCCGGTGGGGTGCTGCCTTTTTCTAATCAGGATCTGATCGCTTTCTTTAAACACCAACTACGGGTAAAGATCAGATGCGACAGAAGAAGGCTGCATCACGTGGCTTTTGAAAGAAGATGGATACAGTTAGCAAAAATATGTGTACGAAAAGGGGTCAAATTTGAATACGTGTTTCCCGCCTAGGTGTGGAGCGCTCAGTTCTAGGGTTTCTGTCGGACCCCCGCCCCTTACCAATCTACTTCCTTCAGCCTCTTAACCAGCCGAATAAATCTTGTTTCCCTTATTAGAAAGCCTCCAAGATCCCCAGCCTCCCAAAACAACATTTTTTTCTTTTGCCGCCCTTCCTCTCGAAATTCAACCCAGCTCGGAGGAAATTAAATCAAACACTAACACCCCCCGCCCTCACCGCTAATTTTTTCTTTTCTCCCCTAATAAGGACACAACCCCTCCCCCTCCATTTAGAGGATGCTCGCGAAACCCTGGTCCCTTTACAAACCAGAGTGAAACGAATGGTCTAGCATTTCAGATAGGGTTGGGAGGGCCTTACTAACCGAGGTTTTTTTTGCTTTTTGTTTTCCCCCCAAGTCCCTCGACACAAATGAAATTTTATTAATATTGTTATCTTTTTTTAATTTTTTGATATAAATAAAAATGTTTTTTAAAATTGGGCTTAAGTAGGAACCTCCCACCCTCCCACCATAGACACATAAATACAAATTTAAAGGGGTAACAATGATAAAAGAGGCTGGCCGAGAGAAAAATCATTTAAAATTTACAACAAAGACGAGATGGATCAACCTACCTCACCATCCCCCTTCTTTTTGAGTTGGCCTTGTACCTAAGTTTTTTGTTCATTTTCCCAATTGTATGTTTTTCCTGTGAATAAAATATTTAATACCTTAAAGTGTAGCATCTGTTTTTCAGATGCGGCACTTCCATTTCTCGTTCTCTTTCAGTGGGGAAGAAATCCTTCACGACTGAGACAATTTTTATTTTTGTACCTTTTTTCCACGTTAAAAAAAGACCCTGGTGTCTAACTCTGTCTCGTGGGGAGGCATTGTAAATAGGTACATTATGGAATTTGACTCTTTTTACGTTTCATGCACTGAAAAGATTAATTTAAGATGCAGCCATTTATGATCGTAACTGTCTAACAAAACTCGTGACAGAATTCATAATGAGCGTTTACTCACTTGATGAAAACAAAGTAAAAACACAAATATACAGTGATCAGAAAGAGACTAAATTTGTATTTTGTCACTTTATTTTGTATAGTTAATTTGTTTCACACACTCACATTTTTTTAATTATTATTAAATCCATCAAAGTGGCATTGCCAGTTGTCGCCTATCCGAGGAAACTTGAAAACTTTATATATAGAGATGGGATTTGAACAGATGGAACAAATTCGATTTGGTCTTAAGCTGGCAAAATTATGGCTAATGAGCCCAAATGGCCGAAAAAAAAATGAAACTTGGCAAGCGTAAATCGACTTGAAGTGTTCTTGTTCAATTGTTCAAATGCATATTTAAAGTCTCCAATAATAGAGGCCTAATCTCCATGAAATAAAAATATAATATTTTGAGGTATTTTAAGTGTGCGTGTTTCGGTCTGTCTGTATGAGTGTGTCTTTGTACATTCGGATAAGGAATGGGTGTGTCTTTGTAAATACGGATGAAGAATGTCTTAAGTAAATGCATATGCGCATCGTAATTTTCGAAGTATATCTATTCTCCACCGACTCTTAAGAGGAATGATACACACACAGATATATATATATATATATATATATATATATATATATATATACATTAGTGATGAAACGAGTCCAATATTTTTCCAATCCCGATATAAATACCGATTCTGTTCTAAATTTCTGATTCCGATACGATTCCTGATTTCGATGCTGATTTATTTTGATAAATAAATATTGAATTAGAGATTTGTTAATTTTTTTTTTTTTAATTTTCAAATATCCAGTATATTTTTCTCAAATGTTTTCCTTGCAATTCATTGAAAATTGTGAAAATTATGAAACCTCAAACTTCATGAAAAGCCTTGACGTTACTAACCAAAAACGCCACACTTTATTAGCGAAACGAGACTGGTTTTGTACATAAAATATTTTTATAAAAACATCACATCTAAATGTTATCGTGTCAAAAGAAAGAAACAAATCCTGCTCACGTGATCACGTGTGTTTTTAAAAACATTTACATAACCTTTTTTATTTTTATTTGTATATCTGTTTAAGCTTTTGTTGTCAATGTACTAGAAGGAAATCAGTTGATTACAACCCTTTCTGCGTGTTCTTTACATTACAATAGTACAACCCTGAATCCGTTCAATACTGTAAAACTGAAATGAAGCTGGTCTGCTTCGAAAGGGCGCTATTTTCTTTTTATTCATATGTATATCGATTCTTTGCTTTAAAAAACTAAAGTAATTACGTGTTTACTTTTTTAATATTCCATTTTGCTGTTTCGGATTATTTTACTAAAGTAAGTAAAGCTACATTATTTTTCAAAACTGTTTTAGTTTCTTTGTTTTTCGATATTTAGTCGATATTATTTAGTAAGAGTGCTTAGCAGAAAAGCCGACAAACGGCTACCCGAAAAAATAAATATACAAGAAATAAATGTTACCATAGTCAATAAAGGTTCAGTTCATGTTCTTTTTTTTAATAGTGTTTAATGCTGTTTACTTGAAATAATTTCAGCGAACCGAAATTAAAACGAAATTTGAGGCGATAACTATTTAAATGAATTTTTATATAAACTACACATGCCATAATCGAATATTCCTCAATCACAAAATAACGGAAAACATTAAAATATGTTTATAAATATTCCTTACGTTGACGGAACTTTCTTAACTTGTTAACACAGAATGCTCTGATGCCTCTCCTTCAAATTGAAAACGAGGTTCTCCATTTCAAAGTCGCTGCCATTTTGATTTTTTTTAAACCGGTTAGTGAATTAAAAAAAAATTTACAAACTACTTAAAAATACAAACCAATGACCTTTTCTACCATAAAAGTAACTTTTATTGACTATGGTAACATGTATTTCTTGTATATGCATATTATTATATATATAACTTTTTCTCGCGATAACTACTTAAATGAATTTTTATGTAAGCTACACATGCCATAATCGAATATTCTTCAAGCACAAAATAACGGAAAATATTAAAATATGTTCATAAATATTCCTTACGTTGACAAAACTCTCTTAAATTGTTAACACAGAATGCTCAGGTGTCCCTCCTCCAAATTGAAAACGGGGCTCTTCATTTCAAAGTCGCTGTCATTTTGATTTAAAAAAAAATTACAAACTACTTAAACATACAAACCAATGAACTTTTCTACCATAAAAGTAACTTATATTGACTATGGTAACATTTATTTCTTGTATGTTTATATTATATATATAACATTTTCTCTTTGTAAGGAAACATTATTTTGTTGGTCACTCTTGGCTACGAATGGAAACAAAGTTGATATAAAAAATATATTTTCGCGAAAATTATCTTTACTTCCATCATATTTTGCTTAGGGTAAATTTTTGAGTATCAAAACCAATCTCTTTACAGCCCCCTCCTTTTCATAACCTAACATACTTTCATCAATCACAGTTCATTTTCTGTAGGCTGTTTTTGCACCCAGTCAACGACGGGTACTTCTGCTAATATATATATATATATATATATATATATATATATATATATATATATATATATATTAAATGACAGTTCCTTTATCTAAATAAATTATTTTCATTAAAAAATTGTATTAATAAAATAGCTTCATGGAAAAACGGCTTTTGGTACATAAAATATTTTAATCTATATATTAATACGATAGCGTGTGTGGTATTTTTGAAAGATAACCCCCCTAAATTTTATAGAATTAAAAAAATATAGCGGTGAGACCACGCTAATCGAATGCAACCTGGAGCGTTTTTGTAAATGTGTAATCCGAAATTAAATATCTATTCCAGAATTAAATCTAAAGCAATCAAATTTGCCGGAAAGCGTGACACACAAAAGAACACACACGCTATCTTATTAATATATAAACTAGCGGGACCTGTGTAAATTCCACAGTGGACTCTTTCATGTGTAATATATTGATGCTGGCATTTTTGTGGATGTCCAACGTACATGAAGACACCCTGATATTATTGTAGTTCTTTTGTTAAAACTGCAAAAGTATATATCTAAGCTAGCAGGGACGCCCGTTGTAGCCTGATCGTAAAATATGCGGAAATATAATATTTTAATTCATACAAATTTCGTATATATTATCATAAGAGTCAATTATGGATCCATTCTTATATATTATAAACTTGTGATTTAAAAAATGAAAATATATCCATATGGCTTGTGCGCATCAGTTTGAGTCGAAACCGATACAAAAACCTATGAAGAAAAAAATAAATATGTATATATAACTTTAGTTCCTTCAGCTATAATGGAAACCGAACCCAACATTTATGAAGAATTGTTGGTAAAATTATTTATTACAAGAAATGGAAAGGCATAATAATTAAACGACAGACACTCGGAAGAAAAAAAATGTGACACGGAAAATAACACACATTCTATCGTATAGATTAAAATACTTTATTAACCAAAAATAGTTTTTCATGGAACTATTTTAGTTAAAGCAATGTTGTAATAAAAAGAATTTATTTAGAAAAAGGAACTGTCATTTAATATATATATATATATTAGATTTAATGTTTTTATGTCACTAATAACTTTTCGCGTTTTTTGGTTAGTAACGTCAAGGATTTTCATGAAATTAGAGGTTTCATAACAGATATGCATCTTGACTTTTGTTTACATGTAAATGTTGTAGTAGCAATAATATTTTAATTAACGGAAGCATCAGCGTCCTTCTCTCTAAATAAACAAATGTAAAAAAATAAGCAATGAAAAAACAACTGTTCAATTTTTGTCCCTGCCAGCCGAGAGATTTGTGTTATCGTTTTTTTACTACGGTATAACTTCAAATTAATTATTTCTTAACAACTTTTGTAAAATAAAACCTTAAATTTTATAGAATTAAAAAAATATATAGCGGTGAGAACACGCTAATCGAATGCAAACTGGAGCGTTCTTAAATATGTATTCTGAAATTAAATGTCTATTCCAGAATTAAATCTCAACCAATCAAATTTGCCGGGAAGCGTGACACACAAAAAAAAACACACACGCTATCGTATTAATATATAGATAATGATAAACTTGTAAATTAACACTGTCAGCTAAACTTCTATTCCAACAAACAAATATTACTTTCATAGGTTTGAACCCTTAAAAGACTTGACGGAAAGAAATGCAGTAATTTTAGTATTCAGAGTGGAAGATCAGTAATTCTTTTGGGGACGTCGGGAGATTTCAATTCGCCATTTGGTTTGACAAAAAGTAAGCCAAAATGTACGCCAGTGCGCCAAATTTTATTCTGTCATAAAAAGCAAATTTCTACAGAAAAAAATTATTTGTACATTTTTATTTAGCGAATAAAAATCACGTTTATTAAAAATCACGTTTATTAAAAATCACGTTTATTAAAAATCACGTCTATTATTTTTTAACCGAACAACGATGTTTTTCTTTTAAAACAAAATTAACTTTTTCGATAAATGTCTGTGTGATCTACAGGGAAAATATTTTTCTAATGAATAAAAATGAATAAAATTTATTATTTATTTATTTTTGCAAGAATTATTATCCATTTATCTAGCCAATAAACATGGAATTACGTATGAAAAACCACGTTTATTATTCACGTTTATTATTAAACTCCAGCTTATATTGTAATACCCCTATAAATGAAAAACACGGTTCTCCTTTTTAAGGCGATACCACGTGAACAGCTTTAAAGATTTAGTGGTAAAAATACAATAAAACACCGAGCAATAAGTTTCGTATATAGTTTTAATGCCAAATGATCAAACCTTGTTGATCAGACAATTTTTTAAGGATATGTAAACAACTTTATTTGTTTTAATTCTTGGGAATGTGAACGTTCCAAATAAAATTTCAATTTTATGTTTATTAGCTAGGTATATGTATAGATATTCTTGTAAAATATAAATTTTATTCATTTTTATTCATTAGAAAAATATTTTCCTGGTACGCCACGCAGAGATTAATTAAAAAAGTTAATTTTGTTTTAGAAGCAAAACATCGACTTCTCTTCGGTTGTTGGATTTTTAAAAATAATAAACGTGGTTTTTCATATGTAATTTTATGTTAATTAGCTAGATAAAAACGTAACATAGTTTTTTTTTTCTGTAGAAATTTGTTTTTATGACGGAATAAAAGTTAGCGCACTGGCGTATATTTTGGTGTACCTTTTGGCAAACCAAAATGGCGGATTGAAATCTGGCGTGATGGCGTGATGGCATTTCCAAAATAATTACCCGACGAACGGTATGCAAAAAAAAAGAAAAGAGTGTAGAGAGAGAATAGTTAATAAAGCCCGCCCCATGTCAGGAATGCGTTTCTACAAAGGAACATTCTTTACATAAGGAGGGATTTCTGTTGACTATTCTGTACCCTTTTGAAAAAACGTTAATATTTTTCTCACAATTATACGCATTTGGTCGATTATTAGATTGATTTGTCTTATTGTTACAGTAACATAAAGACAACTTACAGATACTACTACTACTACTACTACTACTAATAATAATAATAATTATAATAGCAGCAGGAAATATATTAATTCCCTTTGCTAAATCATTCCCAAAATGGCATTCTACATTTTAAAATGATTATGTGGCGAAAAGAAAACAATTATTTTAAAATTTCACATGGGAAAATAGTTTTACACATAAAATTAACGTAAAATGATGCTCATTTCCGGTCAGTTCTTGCTTAATCGCTCAAAAATTGATAATTAAACTAATTCCTCGTACTATATAACAGTTTCGATACATTTTTAACATTTGTTTATATTTTTCTACTATTTATGTTGTTTTAAATTCAAAGAGGAGACACTAAGTTTGTTTTAAAGTAAAAACCTACTTTTTAGGAAGTTTAAACACAGATAAATTTATTCGGGTATATAAAAAAGTCTAGCCTTTTCTAACATTTATTTGTTACATATTTGAGGTTAGTTTTTTACATAGGCATCACCACATTATCAAGGCCAAGAGGCCACTCAAGGATAAGGGTTAAAGAGTGTACAGTAGGAATTGGACAATATAGTAATCATTAGTAATGAAAATTTGGAAAATTTGATAACTTATATGGAACGGCTCATCAAGAACTTATTTACGTTAGACTTGAACACAACCATATTGTAGTCAGCTGGAAAGCAGGACAACGGAAGACAATTCCACAGGCGTGCAGTTCTAAGAAAGAAGCTTTGTTCATGGAATCTACGTTTAGGTTTAGGCACAGATAAAGAGTGGGGGGAATTATTGATAGTGTTTACAGCTAGACGAATGTTTCTTGTGAAAGTTTGGCGAGAGGGGACCATAGATTGAAGCTCAGTCGAACACTTTCCATGAAAATAACGATACATCAGAGACAAACTCGCAACATCTCTTCTGTGAGATAGAGGTTGCAAGGAGGAGAAAAGGACATCTCCTACGAGGCTACGAAGTCTATTTTGAACTCTATCAAGGCAGGACAAGTCCTTTCTAGCAGCTCCTACCCAGATGTGGCAACAGTATTCCATCACTGGACGTACCTGGCTCTTATATAGATAGAGAATAGAATCAGCAGTGAGATATTTACCGGATCGATAGAAAGATCCCACCATTTTTCCAGCGGCCTTGGCAACAGATTTGATGTACGTGTTCCATTTAAGATCAGGAGTAATGGTCAAGCCCAGAAGCTTGTCAAAACTTGAGGCCTCCTGAAGACGAGAGCCATTCATTTCAATTGATGCCAGATTTGGATTAGAATGTTGATGATGTAAAGAAAGAAGCTTAGTTTTAAATGCATTAAAAGTAACCAGCCACTCCTTTCCCAATTTTTCTACGTGCTCAAGATCAGAGGAGAGAGAATTGGAGAGAACTAGGTCGTTTACTGTCTTAGATGTGCTACCATAAATGGTAGTGTCGTCAGCATAAATGTCTACAAATGATGTAAGGATGTGATTTGGAAGATCATTAATGTAGATCAGGAAAAGAGTTGGGCCCAGGATGGACCCCTGAAGGACACCGGCATTAATACTGTGAGCTTCTGATTTTTGCCCCTCAACTACTACTCTTATGAACCTATCAGAAAGAAATGATTTAATAATCGAGAAGACTTTTCCAGCTATACCATAGCAAGCGATCTTATGAAGTAAACCTTTATGCCATACCCTATCAAAGGCTTTAGAAATGTCAAGAGCAATTGCCCTAGAAAGATTGCCACCGTCGAGAGATTTGCTAATCCTATGCGATATAACTGTAAGCATATCTGCTGTAGATCTAGCAGAACGGAAACCATATTGAGTGTCACTAAGAAGGTTATTTTTGTATAGATGGTTGATTACTTCTGTATTTAACACAGATTCTAGCAACTTACTCATGACGTACAGGAGACTTATTGGCCTGTACTGAGAGGGGGATGAGCGATCACCTGAATTCTTAAATACAGGGCATACTGATGAAATTTTCCAGGGAGATGGGAAACTATTCTCCTTAAGACAACGTTTAAACAGTTTTGTAAGTATGGGCGCTAGTTCAGGTTGAAGTTTTTTGAGTACTATAATTGGAATACCGTCAGGGTCAGTTGCTTTACTGGAATCAAGGTTTTTGATTAGCTTGGCAACATCACGTACAGATATACGTATATCACATAGCGTGTTTTCTTATACAGGAGGAAATATTGGGGGTTGGAGGCCTTAGTCGCTAAAGGTAGAATTAGCTGCAAAGTTCTTGACAAAAAGTTTGGCTTTGTCTGATGCTGACGAGATTACCTCAGGTCCATTGATAATAGTTGGGATAAAGCACACGCTTCTGTTCAGGATTCTGTTGGCTATTTGCCAAAACTGGTGGGAACAAAGCCGCTGCTCAGCTACTTTAGACTTAACAGATTGAGCATACGACTCTCCTGCGTTCTTTATTACTTTCTTACAATGGTTGCTGGCAGTCCTGAAAGCGGCTTTAGTTTCCATACATCTATTACGTTTAAAGCAGTGGAAAAAGTGATTTCTGTGCGCAATGGCAGCAGCACATTCTGGAGAGAACCATGGCTGGCTGTTAGGTTTTTGCTGAAACATTTTAGAGGGTATGAAATGGTCAATACCTACAATTAACCATTCAGTCAGGTATAACACTATAGAGGACACATCCCTTTTAAACATGGAATGCAGAGGTAGGTCAGATATAAATGTACGGAAGCTATCCCAGTCAGCCTTAGTGTATCGATATACTGTACGATGGAGAGGTACGTCTGGGGACTTATTTCATTTCATTTTTATCGTAATTGATACAACAGAGTGGTCGGAAGGTCCAAGAGGCGACAGAACAGAAACTGAACATAGTTCAGGGCAAGTTGTGAGAAAAAGGTCTAGTAGGCTCGCATACTGGCCGTCATTGTCGGGCAAACGGGCGGGTTCCTGAACAATCTGAGTGAGGTCATAGGCAATGGAGAAATCATGACAGAACCTCCCCTCATCATCGGTCTTGTTTGAGTGGGTCAACCATTCGACGTTGTGAATATTGAAGTCTCCACATACGTGAATGTTAGCTGAAGGATAAGCAGATAGGACTTGGTCAATTTTCTCAGATATGCTTTGAAAGATAGTAACTCCGCTGTTGTGGGGGCGATAGAGAGTAAATATAAATGCAGTAGTATGAGCTAAAGCAACCCGGAAGCACATATAGGGTAAGTTAGGATCTTCCCTGGAGATGTCCTTACCACATGGAAAGCTATCTTTTATATAGGCACATATTCCATGTCAATGGCGATCTTGGGGGCCAGAGTTAGAAGTTAAGTTAGAGTATCCTATAATTGCAAACTATTCTAGGGAAATAGCCTGTCCAATGCCAGATTCACTTAAAAAATAAAAGGTCTGGTTTAGTCTCCTGTAATTGGGTTTCAACCTCTAGAAGGTTAGAACGTAGACCCCTGATGTTGGAGAAGGAGACATGTTAGTAGGGGTCTACGTTGGAAGTTGGAGAACCGGGTTTAATCGTGTATTTTTTCTTGAAACTTGTCATGATGAAATTTTGGAATTTGTGGACTAGGTAGGCAGATTTACTTAGAGCAGGACGGAGAGGGGAAACTAAGAGAGAAAAAGAAACGAAGAATTTTTTTTGTAGCTAATGATAAGGTAAAACCGTAACAATTACCCACTAGTATGGCATCGAGACGCCCCACCAGAAGCTACTGCATGGTCCAGAATCCATTCATCAAATGGCAATACAGCAGCCCCAGTACTTTGGACCTGCTGATAGGACAGCCTCCTGAGTGGTTAATCAAAGGTTCGGGTCCCTGACTATCAGGTGGATAACGTCAGCCCAGACAAAGCGTTTACCTCCAGCACCCTTACTAGTGACATGGCTACAATGATAGACATAGAAACAAAAAATTTCCACCATCTCTGCCAACTGTTCGCGCAAAATACTGCCAACCTAGAAAACAGCTTTTTCTTCTCCATTCGTCAGAAAAATCACTCATTAAAAAATGAGGACTGAGGGTTAAATAAGAAGAAGCGAGAGTAACAGGAGCTGCCGATAACGCATCCACAATGCGTTTTCTACTCTCCATTAAAAAAAAATTATTAAGTATTCTACTTAATAAAAGCCCAACAGACGAGTTTAAGGGAAAGTATGGTGATAGATTCCCCTCTCACGAACTAAAAATGAGTACAATTACGTAATGTATTTTTGCAATCAACTCGGTAGATAAATAAACATTTATGGACGAGAAAAACAGCTAGCATTTAATACAACAGAAATGCATAAATTAAATACTGAAATAAAATGTAGTTATTAATATTTGAATCTAAAAATAAAAAGTGCTAATTAGTATTGAAATCACTTATCTAAAAAACACTTCCGTCTCCAGAATGCAAACTAGTGAAGGATGTAACTTTTAATAACGTTCAGAAGATTTTTTTTAAAAATTAACCGTTGAAAGAAAAGCGTGATTTTATTCTGAACTTTAACTAGTCACGTTTTAAGAAACTTACGATATAAAAGAAAAGCGGATGGGGAGAGGTTCTTCCGAAGTTAGTTGGTGAAGTTATAAGTAATTGCGAGATAAGATGGAAGCCAGAATTTAGGGGTGGGGGACTGAAAATGATAATATAATGGATTGATTATACAATATTTAAGATCAACTCGGTAGATAAATAAACATTTATGAACGAGTGTTTATCATTTCTTTTCTTTCTTTTTTTTTGTTAATTACAGTAATAAATGTATAAATCCGATTCTTCTGTTTGGGGAAGTTTGAATGTATATATAATCTTTTTAATTAAGAAAATTCTCAGAATGCATTCTCCTTCTTATGCTCTCAGTCATTCTCATTCTCAGTCGTATGCTTTAAATGAACAACTTCTAATGAAAAAACAATTTGTACTTGTTTCGTTTTTTATTGTCAAAAAAATTAAAAGAATCGGTTATGACTCGGAAATAAGCTATAATTTGTCCAATTCAGTTACCCCCAAAAGTTTTTCGATTACGATTAATTATCCCAACACAAACATATATATATATATATATATATATATATATATATATATATATATATATATATATCGCTGTTACTCTGTTTCACAGCTCATCAGTGCGGCTAAACAGGCAACTACCTCAAGCCAGGATTGAAACCTGACCGCCTGCACGACAGTCAATGCTCCTAACCATTACGCTAATCGGCGGCTGCTGTGCGAGTCGTGAATTACCGATGTTTTGACATCGTCCGAATACCTAAGCTCGATTTGTTTACAAAAAGAACATCGCTTTGTACGCTAATGGTAATTTGTGTATCACTTCTCAATATGTCAGTGCGGCTAGACAGGGAACTACCTCAAGCTAGGATTGAAATCCGACCGCCTGTACGACAATCAAGCTCATATATATATATATATATATATATATATATATATATATATATATATATATATATATATATATATATATAGCTGATCACCCAGCGTTGCCTAACCGTACTTAAACATGATATTTTAATTTATGCAGATTGCATATGTATTATTATAAAATCAATCCTCTATGGCATATAAATTACTATGAATAATTTGCTAATTCGCAAAAAAATTTAGAAATCAAAACTATGTTTGTTATATATTACTATGAATAATTTGCTAATTAGCAAAAGAATTTAAAAATCCAAAATAATTATGATAATGTCATACATCAAATTCCGTCTGTGTTTGTTTACAATACCACGTCAGTTGATATTTGGGCTTGACGATGAATGGCATAGAAAAATCAAATCTGATTAATGTTTAGTTTAAATATGTGCAAGCGAAAACATAATTTGCGGCGATTTTAAATGGTACTATTTGTTTTATGATAAATTGAACATTTTAATAAGAAGAAAGTTAAATAAAATGATGAAGTACACCTAGTCTTAAGCAGAGGATCATTCGATCTCTAGTCGAATTCTCTATCACTTACAACTACATTTCCATATGACAATAAATTTGTTTTGTAGAATAAATGATTTGCTGAAATTCTATTATTACCCTTGGCCCGTGTAACGTAAATTCCTCAGTACAATTTATTTTTATCTATAAGAGAGAAAGACCTTTCTTAAAATCGGAATTTTCAATTTTCGATACTATCGGATAAATTTCTGCAGAAAACATTTCTATATGCAAGACATATAAATTAGCTTTGTGTGAAATTTGCCAAAAGTATACTAAGCCGTTTCAGAACCTAAGAGGCCAGAGCACACACAAAAGTGACTTTTATATAATAGTAGATGGAATATATATATATATATATATATATATATATATATATATATATATATATATATATATATATATATATTGGAATAAAAATATATATATTGGAATATAAATATATATATTGGAATATAAATACACATCTATATACAAAAAAGAGATACGAAAAATTGGGAAAATAAAAAAAAGTATTACTAAACAGAAGCTTTCTGGTGTTTTTAATAATACTGCCAGAACACACACACACACACACACACACATATATATATATATATATATATATATATATATATAATGCCTATAATATTATTTTTTAATACCTGCAGACACTAGTGTTTCATCTTTTTTGGAATCATCAGTGCAGGGTGTAACGATTATCGCCGGCCACGAAGCCATCTCTGACCCAATAAGCCAAGAATAAACCTACACGGTTAACTTTAACCGCGAGAAATTCCGTTAAAATGCAAACATTTATTTTTAAATGTCGAGATGTCCGTCCATAGTTATCTAATGATTATAACATTATTATATGCGCATACAAGTGTAAGCAACTGACTTTTATTTCAACTATAAAGTGCTCAACAATAAGAACCGAGTTCTTGAAGGGGTTAGCATAAATTATTGCTGTAAAATATTTTTTTTTAATATCTACCGACACTACTCTTTCATCCTTTCGGAAATTATCAGTGCAATGTGTCACGATTACCGCCGGTCGAGAGATTCGAATCCGGTCACAAAGACATCTGACTCCATTTGCAAGGAACCACAAGGTAATTTTTAACCGCGAGAAATATTGTTGAAATTCAAATTTTTAAATGTCGAGACGTCCTTTTATAACATCCAGATATCTATCTATGTATGTATCTATCTCTCTCTCTCTCTGTATATATATATATATATATGTATATATATATATATATGTATATGTATGTATAATTCTTCTGAAATTACTTTTTACAAACTATTGGACTTAACCTAATTATATGTGTTTGTGAGTGTGCGTATGTGTGTACGGGTACGTGTGTGTATGTGTGCGTGTATAATGCTGTGTATATCATTTTATTTAATCGTTTTTCTACACTATTTCTTTTCCTACCTTTTGTTGTAACACACCTCTCTCCCTCTCGCCCTTTCGCCCTCTCGTCCTCTCTCTTCTTTTTTCTCTTTATATTGCTCTTTCTCTCTCTTGAGCCCGCCAATTTTATAACAAAGGTTTGCACTTAGAATGGGTCAATTCTTGGCCATTTCTCTTCATGCCTGTACGACGAGATGCTTTCAATGGACAATATTTATTACTATGAATTATTATTGACTTCAACCAAACCAACAAAATGTAATAGAATAAAAACAAAGGAATAAAATAAAAGTTCCAGTGTACTGCAAAAATTAAAAATGGAAAGAAAATCCATCGTATATCAAATGAAACGCACGTTTTTCGCCAAAGCAACCAAACACCAAACATAAATTTATTTCTATCAAAATCAAATTGAAAGAAACAGTTCGCATCTGACAACGGCGATTAACACCAACATAAACACATTCTTATAATAAACACGATTTAGGCAAGCGCAATTTTTGAGGAACGAGTCGCTCGGTCTGGAACTATTTTCCAGGGCGCGGTAAAAAATGGTATCGGAAAAACAGCACGGTAAAAATGGCACCGAAAAAATTGCACGGTAAAAATGGTACCATAAAAACTGCACGGTAAAAATGGGACCGGTAAAAATGGCAAAAGTGAATAAGTAAAAATGGCACTTTTACATCCAAAAATTTGGACCGTTCGAGGATTGCCATCTAAGCTCCCATTCTCCTAGGTTTAAATAGCTTGAGTTTAGAAAACGATGGTTTTGTTAGGTTTTAATTCCGTAGAAGTTCTGAAAAAAATTTATTTAATAATCATTTTATAATATATATTTATGTACAATAATCTAAAAAAAAAGCCTAAATGAACTTTTACCGCTGCTATATTTACCTTGAAAATAGACTAGTTCATTTGCGAGAGAAAAGTTAAACGCACAAGGATTTGTCTACGAACGAGAAAATGAAGCTCCCCACATATTAGGTATTTTTGAACTCGAAACAGCTATAATAAGCTCTAATGAGTGGGAATCCTTCAAGCAACAGACAATAAAACCATAGATTTTATGAAAAATACTTCCGGTAATGACCTTCTGAAATCGGCCTGTTTTCTCGTATACGAGTCTACCGTCTATGCATTTATTGGAAAGTCTTGCAAAGTACATTTCAAATTATGTAAAATACAAAAACCAAATCGCATATTTTCCAATTATGTTTTTCGTTAAAAAACAGAAGTGAAGAGATTATTATATTCTGTCTTCTTCTCATCCCTAATATCTACAGTACGGAATGTATTGTCAGATACCACTGGTCAATACTTTACGTGTCATACGACTTAAAGTCAAAGAAAGAGAACTGAAATAGAAAATCGATAAAAATATAAAGAAATTATTTTTTTTACTAATGAATTACGGCTTAACAAATCCCGGTGGCCATTATTGAATAAGAAATAAAAAGATTGTCAGCCAGATGATCATCGCCAGTACGAGACGGTTAGAATAATGTGTGAAATAGGCTAAATAGAATTTAATAAATATTGTTTATCCATGAGCTGGGCTTAACAAGTGTTTGTTTACATTATACTTGAAGACAATCATGTTGCAGTGAGTTACACACGGATTTAAACCTTAAATAAATCAGGTTTGCAAACATTGTAAACTCAGAAGTACCATTCGGAAACACCATCAGCCAGGTTATGTATATATTTCTCTCATTCAATGATAAAAATTTCACGTCCTCGTTGTTTTGATTTCCAGCTAATTGCTTTCACAAAGTTTCACATCAGCATTATTGATTTTATTTTCTCTAAATAATTAGTTTCGATCAGCAAATTCCGTAAACAAGCGAACTCTCTACAACATTAATCTACATTGATCTCCAGCTGCAATGTGTGTACAAATTCAAATCCACTACGGATAAGGTGTATCGTATAAGGTTATATTAAGTTAGAGTATTAACAGCTGTATTTGTTTAAGAAAAATAATATGTAAAAGAATTTAATAAAAAACATTCAGGAAATTAGATTGTGAACATATTTATCAAAGGTTTAAAAAGCAAAAGTTTTGAAAATGAAATTGTACAAAATGAAATTGTACAAAATGAAATTGTACACAATGAAATTGTACAAAATGAAAATATTTTAAAAGATGCACATTGTCTTTAAGATTTAAGAAAACGTTCATAACTACAACCTTGACAAGACAGCTATTTGACGGAAGAAGAAATTCCCCTCTCTGCCTATCTTGTCAATACCTCTTGTACTTGCGCTTTTATTTAAGAAGCGCCGATCAGAAATGTAATTTTAGATTGTACCAATTTTGCTTCAAACTCTGGATCGTACTTGAACACTTTCAGAGATAAAGGAATCACGCTCGAAAAAGTCCCCGTTTACTACAAAACTTGAAGGCTAAGGCGATTCCCACGAGAATTCACTGACCGTATGAATAAGAAATCATATATGTAATACAAGGGGCTATTTTTCACCGGAAGTTGTCCGTCCAGTCCCCTTAACACAATTGTTCATTGACTAGAGTCAATGAAGTTTGCAGTAATCGACATCAACCATAAAGTATGCTTATTAAAAAATATGTTTTTTTAAATAATACACTCCTTTTAACAGGGACATCTGTTCGTGTTGACGAAAATCAACGTCCAAAGGCAAATATACATCCGTGATTAGTAAAATAGGGTACGTTGTCAAGCGTGAAGGAAAAGGGGATATAAAAGCCTCCAACAAAGGAAATATGTCTTGATGTCACTATTAAACATTAATTTTTGCCTACAATATGCCCTCGAGGTAAATGTGGGAGGAACAGAGTGGCTTAGAAAATTCCTCTAATATATATATATATATATATATATATATATATATATATATGCACGTGTGCGTATACATATAAGTCTCAGCATAAATGTGCGTACGTTTTTTCAAGCGAATAGGTGTGTGGTTAAAAGAGCGTGTACTCGTGATGGAAGTTAATATGTGACGCCGCCACTCAGTACAAATGGTAACTTCATTAACATTTGAGTAATCATTTATCTCAGATGTAATGCCAGTGTATTCCAGATTTCTAAAACATTTCCTAAATGTAAATCCATTACGGGGAAAGACGTTTTTTCATTAAGGCCATATTTTCAAAATCTGCAAACTCGCATCTATTAAACAACAGTCATGATTACTAATACTTTTCAGTTTCGTTTTCTTTTGCTGGCCGTGTGGAGTGATTTTTGCTACTTATGAAAATCTCTATAACATTTATTACAAATCTAATAAATACACATATAATAAACTAGCGACAGTATTGCCGGGTCGCTAAATCATCATTATCAATTGTGCTTGTTGGGGGAGAGTATTTGTGTTTAGATGTGTTGCTCGTCGTGATCAACCAACAAGAGTACAGCTACTAGTAACTGTTTTTCCATCAAATACTAGTTCCTTATACAACCTCATACATAGCTAGAAGGGAATAGAGATTGATTCCTGCTTTTTTAAAGTGTATAGGAGAAAGTAATGGAGTAATTTTGACAGAAGTTGAAAATGTTAAACCGAGACAACAGTCCTTTATTGTAACAATCCTTACTGCCCCCAAAATTCTTCAGTTATGCGGGATAGGATTTGAAAATTCCAGAAATATATAGCTGCTATGCATTAGCAGCAATGTTAAGAGCGGATGTAGAATGTATAGAAGATATAATGACATGAATGGCTGCTAATAAAAACCAAATCATACGGTAGAACTGGACGAATAGTAAATATAATTAGATCCTTCTTAGATAATAGGACAATCCAGGTTGCCATTGATGTACGTTCATCCAAATGCGAGAGTGCATCTTGGGCTACTATTATTCCTGACATTCATCAACGACCTCCCCGATAATTTTGTGTCCGAGATGGGTGCATATGCTGGTGATACAACGCTCTATAACATGCATGAGGGAAAAACCGATGTACACAAAATCCAAGACAATGGCTGAAGCATTAAAGAAATGACTTCTAGACCGTAGTGGAATAGGGACGCAAATGCAAAATAATATTCAATGCTAGTAAGACTAAGCTGATCGCCTTTAGCATTTACAAGAAGCCTATTCAAGCACCAACACCTATAACCAATAACTCCCTACCTAAGAATTCTTCCTTCAAACTCCTCGGCTTAACATTCACCGAAAATATGAACTGGAACAAATACATTGAAGATATTGCGAGAAAAGTGGGTTCGCTCTATCGTACTAGAAAACTGCTCCCACCTGAGAGTATCCTGCACCTCTACAAGGCCACTATTCGCCCGTGCATGGATTATTATGACCACATCTAGGTTGGTGCCTCTCCCTCTTGGATAGGTTCCAAAAAACGTCTGCAATCTAATAAGTCCCACTTTGTCAACTCTAACATGTAATGTTGCAATGTTGCAATGTTGCATCCTTCTGCCTGTCTTACAAGTATTTTAATTGAATGTGCTCTGATGAACTCATTGTACTTGTGCCCCCTCGACGTACATATCCTTGGAAAACCTGCTTAGCAGCAAAGTCTCACCCCTTCACTGCTGAGGTTCCTAAATGTCAGAAAGTATTATAATTTATTAGCTTTTTTTCCCCCCAGAACGACTAAACTTTGGAATTTTCTTCCTGCTACCTGTTTCCAAACTGTACAGATATGCAGAAGTTCAAATGCAAGGTAAACCAGCATCTTAATCTTATATGGGCATCGTCACAATTGGTAGCTCCTTACGTTAGAGTGACAATGTGACTTGCTTGGGATGAAGGTGAGTAGAAAATATATGTTATATCTAAAATTCTTTATATTGTGCGACGTGGCTTTTCAAATGTTTCTTGAGGGCGGTGTAATTTCCTGCAGTGTTCGTCTATTATGGATATGCGGATAAGTAATTAAAAAATTTATGAACAAATCTTCTCACAAATATTCAAATTTTATTTTATTTCCAATACTTTTTTGGATATAAATGGGATTCAACTGATTTCACTCCTGTTTTTCCTTTGATTATGATAACGAATTTAGAAAGAAATAATTTATTTACAGGAAGCAAAATTTATTTAAAATAGTTGGAACAAACATAAAATTTATTGATATATTTTTAAAAAATCTATGCTAAGAATTAATCGTTGTTATAAATTCTAAGACAAATTACGTTCCCTTAAACAATTTCAAACGACACTGTGGTAAAGAGAAATGTATGTATTCTTATAGTTTCATGGTGTTTATCGATTTTGGGAAACGTCTAGTAAAGAAAATTATTTACTTAAATTTGAACAGATCAAATATCTACACATCCAATATATTTAAAATGCATTAACTTAAAAAATTAAATGTAAAGTGTATTTCAAATTACTTAACTTTATATCTTAAATATTTTAAATATAAATTATATGTGTAATGCATTAAGTGAAATATCTTCATATTAATTGCATTTCAATATAAAATATCAATACTTGAAATATCATAAACATTATATATATTTTAAATAAATATCTTAAATATTAATTATATTTGAAATGTATTAATTAAATATCTTAACTGTATAGTATATATATAAAGCATTAAATCAAATGTCGTTTATATTAAGAATATTTAAAAAGCATTGAGCCAAATAGCTAAACTATTAATATATTTTAAATAGAGAAACAATAAACTATTAAATATTAAGTATATTGGAAATGCAGTAGTTCGAATATATTTAATATCAATTACATTTAAACTGCATTAACTGGCAAACTATAACTATTAAGTATATTAAAAATCAATACACTTCCGTCACATGAACATTAATTATTAAAATACATTTACTTAATAAGTACATTTCAATTCCACTGACTCAAATATTTTAAATATTACATATAGTTAAAGTGTATTAATTGCATTTTTTAATATTAAGGATAGTAAAATGTATGAACTAAGGTATCTTCAATATAAAGTATATTTCAAATTATTTCAGTTAAATAGAATCAATATTGAGAATATTTAAATGCATAACCTAAATATTTCAACTATAAAAACTATTTTAAAAAAACATGAAGCAAAATATTGTAAATATAAAAATATTAAATATGCATTATCTAAAATATTTTAAATATAAACGATATCAAAAGTGCATTCAATAAAATATTTTACTAATAAAGAATATTAAAAATGTATGAACTAAAATATTTAAATAATAAAGAATATAAAAATGTATAAAATGAAATATTTTATATAAAAATATATAAAGTGATTAACATATAATGTTGATGCAAATAATATTAATTATGCACGAACAGAAATATATTTAGTAATGAAACTATTAAAATATATAAACTAATATATAATAAGTATAAAGAATAATACAATTTTATTAACTGAAAAATTAAAAAAATATTAAAAATGCATTCACAAAAAATAGCTAATATTAAAATAATTAAAATAGAATTTAATTAAACATCTTTAATTTAAAGAATATTACACATGTATAAACAGAATTTTTTTTAAATTAAAAATGTATGGACTAGAATATTTTATATATAAGGAATATTACAGAATAAATTAACTAAAATATTTTAAATATACAGAATGCGACAAAAGCTTTAACTCATATATCTTACGTTTAATGAATATTTAAATGCATAACTGAAATATTTAAAATACACAATATTAAAAATGCTTGAACGGAAATATTTTAAATATAAAGATTATTAAACATGCATAAAATGTAATTTCATAATAAATAAAAATATAAAAATCAATTTACTGATTGATTTTCAATAAAAATAAATATAAAACATGAACGACTAAATTTTTTATATTACACTTAAAATATTTTTTAAAAATTAAATAATTTTTTTAAATTTATAACATTTAAAAATAAATTAACTTAAATATTGTAATAAAAATATTAACAATGCGTTAATTATTTTTTAATATAAAGACTATTAAATATGTAGTTATAGAAATATTATAATATACACACTATTAAAAATGCATTTACTTTAATATTTCAAATAAAACAATATTAAAAATTCATTTACTTTAATATTAAAAATTATAAATATTACAAATGAATTGATTTTAATATCTAAAATAAAAAATACTAAAAATGCACTTACTTTAATATCTAAATTAAAAAGATTACAAATGCATTTACTTTAATATCTATAATGAAAATATTAAAAATGCTTTTACTTTAATATCTAAAATAAATATACAAAATATGACTTTAATTTTATATCTAAAATAAAAATATTAAACCTGCATGTACTTTAATATCTAAAATAAAATTATTAAAAATGCATTTGCTTTAATATCTAAAAAATATATTAAATATGCATTTACTTTAATATCTAAAATAAAATATTAAAAATGCATTTACTTTAATATCTAAAATTAAAATATTTGAAAGTGACTTTAAGTTAATATCTAAAATAAAAATATTAAAAATACATTTATTTTAATATCTAAAATAAAAATATTAAAAATGCATTTACTTTAATATCTACAATAAAAATATTAAACATGCATTTACTTTAATATCTAAACAACAATATTAAACAAGCATTTACTTTAATATCTAAAATAAAAAAATATTTAAAATGAATTTACTTAAATATCAAAAATAAGAAAATCTATTACAAATGTATTAACATTAGTATCTAAATTAAAATAATATTTAAAATTCATTTACTTTAATATCTTAAATAAAAAAATTAAAAATGCATTTATTTTGTATATAAAATAAAAAAAATATTAAAAATGCATTTATTTAATGTCTAAAATAAAAAATATTAAAAACGCATTTACTTTAATCTCTAAAAAATATTTAAAATGCATTTAATTTAATATCTAAAATATAAAAAATGCATTTACTTTAATATCTAAAATAAAAAATATTATAAAGGCATTTACATTAATATATAAATAAAAACATTTAAAATACATTTTCTAAACTATCTAAAAGAAAAAAATATTAAAAATTCATTTACACTAATATCGAAAATAACAAATATTTAAAATAGATTTACTTTAATATCTTAAATTAAAAAATAAAAAATGCATTCTAAATTAAAAATATTATAAATGCATTTACTTTTATATCTAAAATAAAAAAATATTGAAAATACATTTACTATAATATTAAAATTAAAAAATATATTGAATATACATTTACTTTTATATCTAAAATAAAAAGAAATATTACAAATGAATTTACTTTAATATCGAAATTAAAAAATATTGAAAATGCATTTACTTTAATATCTAAAATACAAAAAAATATTACAATTCAATTTACTTTTATATCTAAAAAAGATATTAAAAATGTATTTACTTTAATATCTAAAATAAAAAAAATATTAAAAATGCATTTACTTTAATATCTAAAGAAAAAAATATAAAAAATTCATTTACTTTAATATCTAAAATAAAAAAATATTAAAAATGCATTTACTGTAAAAGACAAAGAAAAATATATTGAAAAAGCATTTACTTTAATACCTAAAATGAAAACGAATAAAAATGCATTTACTTTAATATCCAAAATAAAAATTATTGAAAATGCATTTACTTTAATATCTAAAATGAAAACGAATAAAAATGCATTTACTTTAATATCTAAAATGAAAACGATTAAAAATGCATTTACTTTAATATCTAAAATGAAAACGATTAAAAATGCATTTACTTTAATATCTAAAATGAAAACGAATAAAAATGCATTTACTTTAATATCTAAAATAAAATTATTGAAAATGCATTTACTTTAATATCTAAAATGAAAACGATTAAAAATGCATTTACTTTAATATCTAAAAAAAATATATTGAGAATGCATTTACTTTAATATCTAAAATGAAAACGAATAAAAATGCATTTACTTTAATATCTAAAATAAAATTATTGAAAATGCATTTACTTTAATATCTAAAATGAAAACGATTAAAAATGCATTTACTTTAATATCTAAAAAAATATATTGAGAATGCATTTACTTTAATATCTAAAATGAAAACGAATAAAAATGCATTTACTTTAATATCCAAAATAAAAATTATTGAAAATGCATTTACTTTAATATCTAAAATGAAAACGAATAAAAATGCATTTACTTTAATATCCAAAATAAAAATTATTGAAAATGCATTTACTTTAATGTCTAAAATGAAAACGAATAAAAATGCATTTCCTTTAATATCTAAAATAAAATTATTGAAAATGCATTTACTTTAATATCTAAAATGAAAACGCATAAAAATGCATTTACTTTAATATCTTAAATGAAAACGAATAAAAATGCATTTACTTTAATATCTAAAATAAAAATTATTGAAAATGCATTTACTTTAATATCTAAAATGAAAACGAGTAAAAATGCATTTACTTTAATATCTAAAATGAAAACGCATAAAAATGCATTTACTTTAATATCTTAAATGAAAACGAATAAAAATGCATTTACTTTAATATCAAAAATAAAAATTATTGAAAATGCATTTATTTTAATATCTAAAATGAAAACGATTAAAAATGCATTTACTTAATATCTAAAATAAAAAAAATATTGAAAATGCATTTACTTTAATATCTAAAATAAAAAAAAATATTGAAAATACATTTACTTTAATATCTAAAATAAAAAATATTGAAAATACATTTACTTTAATATCTAAAGTAAAAAAATATGACAAAGGCATTTACTTTAATATCTAAAATAGAAGAATATTAAAAATTCATTTACTTTAATATCTACAAAAAATATTGAAAATGTATTTACTTTTCTATCTAAAATAAATAAATATTGAAAATGTATTTACTTTAATATCTAAAATAAAAAAATATTAAAAATGCATTTACTTTAATATCTAAAAGAAAAAATATTAAAAATTCATTTACTTTAATATCTAAAATAAGAAATATTACAAATGAATTTACTTTAATACCTAAAAAAAATAATAATTAAAATGCATGTACTTTAATATCTTCAATAAAAAATAATAAACATGCATTTCCTTTAATACCTAAAATAAAAAAATATTAAAAATGCATTTACTTTAATATCAAAAATAAAAAAAATATTGAAAATGCACTTACTTTAATATCTAAAATAAGAAAATTTTACAATTAGATTTACTTTGATATCTTAAATAGAAATATATATATAATGTTAACTATGCATTAAGTGATGCATATTAAATATAGAGGATATTAAAATGCATTAAAAATATCTGAAACAATAAAATTTTAAAATAAATTTACTAAAATATCTTGAACATGATGAATATAAAAAATGCATTAACTGAAATATAATAAATAATAAAACTTTTAGAAGTGCATAAACTGATATATCTAAAATTATAGAAGTATTAAAAGTCATTTACTGCAATATTTTAATAAAGATCATCAAAAGAGCATATCGTAAGTATTAAGACTATTAAAAATGCATTAACTTAAATATTTTTAATATAAAATAATATTTAAAAGGTATTAACAAAAATATGTTAAGTATAAAGAATATTAAAAATGCATTAACTGAAACATTTTTAATGGGAAGAATATTAAACATACGTTAAATGTAATATTTTCAAAATAAAAACATTAAAAATTCAATAAATAAAATATATTAATATAAAATATACTAAAAAGCATTGACTGAAATACGTAAAATATTTAAAAATATTTAAAATACATTAACGGAAGTATTTTAAAGTTAAAAAAATGTTTACTATATTAACACAAACATTTTCGCATGTAAAGAATATTATTAATGCATTTACTGAAATATTTTCAATATAAATGAATGTTTGAATACATTTACTAAAATAGCATTATTATAAAGAATATTAAAAATGCATTAATTTAAACATTTTTCATGTAAAAATATTAATATTGCATGAACTGCAATATTTTAAATTATAAGAATATTGTAATGCAAAGACTGAAATATTATGAATATAAAGAATGTTAAATAAGCATTAACTGAAATATCTTAAATACAAAATTTATTTAAAATGCATTAACAAAATATTCTAAATATAAGAACTATTAAATATGCATTAACTGTAATAACTTAAAAATGCAAATATTTCAAGTGAGGTAACTGAAATATTTTAAATATAAAGAATATGTAAAATGCATTAGCTTAAATATCTGAAATATAAAGTATATTTAAAAAGGCATTGACCGAAATTGATTAAATAAAAAAATATTAAAAATGCATAAAGTTAAATTTTTCAAATATAAAGAATATTAGAAATGTATTAACTGAAATATCCTAAATATAAAAATAATAAAAATGTATTAAATGATTAATTTTAAATAATAAAAATATAAAAAATATATTAACTGAAAAAGTATTTAGTATTAAGGATATTTAAAATGAATTAACTGAAATATCATAAATATAATGATTATTAGATATGAATTAGCTAAAATATTTTCAACATAAAGAATATTAAAAATGCATTAAGTAAAATATTATAAATATACAATAGAATAAAAATGCATAACTTATGTTTTTTTAAATTGTTAAACCTAAACATCTTTAGAATATATTAAATAGAAATTAGGAGCTCGGGATTTCTGGAAAACCTTCAACAGTGTAGTAGATGGTGCGTAACCAACAATCCTAAGTTTGTTTGCACGACAACTAAAAAAGCGAACACGCTTGCCTGGCCGTTTGCCTCAAATTCTACTTTGGACCCAGCAAACTACCCCTTCCTGATTTTCTTTTGCGGACAGAAACCGCACAACGTGATATGAAAATTACCCTTTCTCAAACACATGATATCATATAAAACCTATATATAAATGAGCAGTAACGTTTAATGCTGCCATGACTTACCTCATTTCTTTCAATAATTACAAGAAATCCTCTCAAACGCCAATAGCTATGGCTAAAAAGGCATTACCTGAAAATACTATATGGAGAGTAGATAATGCACTGTAGATGCGTTACCGGCAGCTCCAGTAACTCTCGCTTCTCCTTATTTGTCCCTCAGTCCTCATTTCCAATGAGTGATTTTCCTGACAAAAGCTGGAGAAAAGATGCTTACCAGGTCGGTAGTACTTCTTAGCCTGAGATGTCGGAAATTTTCTTTTTCTGTGTCTGTCCTTGTGGATGATAAGGGTGCTTAAGGTAAACGTTTGATCTGAACTGACGTTACCCGCCTGATAGTCAGGGACCCGAACCTTGGATTAACCACTAAGGAGGCTGTCCTATCAGCAGGTGCAAAGTACTGGGGCTACTGTATTGCAAGTTGGTGAATGGATTCTGGACCACGCAATAGTTTCTGTTGGAGCCTCTCGATGCCATACGAGCAGGTAATTGTTACGGCTTTACCTTATCATGTGCTACAAAGAAAATCCTGTCCTTTTTTCTCTTACTTTCCCTCTCTGTCCTGTTCTAAACAAGTCTGCCGACCTGTTCCACAAATCCCAAACCCCAACATGAAATTTCCCCAGAAAAAAAACGCGAATAAACTTAGAACCCTATCCTCGAACGTAGACCCCTACTACCGTGTCTCCTTCTCCTACGTTCCAACCTTCCAGAAGTTGAAACCCAATTACAGGAGACAAAACCGAACATATTCTTCCTAAGCGAAACTAGCATAGGTCCGACCACTTCCCACGATAAGTTCATAATTAACGGAAACTCTAAATTAACATCTAAATCTGACCCCCAACATCGGCGTGGAATATATGCCTACATTAAAGACGGCTTTCCGTGGGGTAGGGATATCTCCAGAGAAGACACTAATTTACCTTATATCTGCTTTCGGCCTGCACTTGCTTACGCCACCGCATTTATATATTGCCCTCTATCGCCCGCACAACAGCGAAGTTACTATCTTTAAGAGTATATCTGAGAAAATTGACCACATCCTGTTTGCAAATCCTTCGGCTAACATTCGCATTTGAGGTGACTTCAATGTCTACAATGTGGAATGGCTGACACACTCGAACAAAAGAAATGATGAGGGGAGGTTCTGTCATAATTTCGCCATTGCCTATGACCTCACCCAGATTGTCCACGAACCGACCCGTGTGCCCGATACTACCGGTCTGTATGAAAGCCTACTAGACCTTTTTCTCACAACTACCCTGAGCTACGTTCATGTTCCATTCTATATCCTCTGGGATCCTCCGACCACTCTGTTGTATCAGTTAAGATAAAAATGAAATGTAATAAGTCTTCAGATGTACCTCTCCACCATACTGTATATCGATACTCTATGTCTGACAGGGATAGCTTCCATACATTTATATTTCATCTACCTCTGCATTCGATGTTTGTAAAAAGATGTCCTCTATAGTATCAGACCTGACCGAATGGTTAATTGTATGCATAGACAGAATCATGCCATCCAAAAAATTCCGACAAAAACCTAACAACCATCCATGGTTCTTCCCAAAATGTGCTACTGCCATCGCGCACAGAAAACGCTTTTTCCATTGCTACCAACGTAATAGATGCACTGAGACTAAAGCTGCTTTCAGGACTGACAGCAACCACTGTAAAAGAGTAAAAAAAAACGCAAGAGAGCTATATGCGCAGTCCGTTACATCTAAAGTAGCTGATCAGCGGCTTGGTTCCCAACAGTTTTGGCAAATAGCAAACAGGATCCTGACAGAAGCGTGTGTTCTATCCCAACCATCATCAATGGACCTGAGTTCATCTCGGCAGCATTAGACAAGGCCAAACTATTTGCCAAGAATGTTGCAGCTAATTCTACCCTTTGCCACCAAGGCCATCAACTCCCCGTGTTTCCTCCTATTACAGACAACACGCTATGCGACATACAGATATCTGTGTGTGAGGTCGCCAAGCTAATCAAGAACCTTGATTCCAGTAAACCAACTGGCCCTGACGGCATTTCAATTATAGTGTGAAAAAGCTTCAACCAGAACTTGCCCCCATACTTATAAAACTGTTTAAGGAGAAGTTATCCCAACCCCCTGGAGTACCTCCCCAGTATGCCCTGTATTTAAAAATTTAGGTGATAAGTCATCTCCCTCTCAGTACAGACCAATAAGTCTCCTGTGTGTCATGAGTAAGCTTCTGGAATTCATATTAAATAAAAAAGTAGTCAACCACCTCAGCAAAAATAACCCTTTTTAGTGACATGCAATATGGTTTTCGTTCTGCTAGATCTACAGCAGATGTGCTAACGGTTATATCCCACAGGATTAGTGAATCTCTCGACAAAGGCTTCCTTTCTATGAAAATTGCTCTTGACATATCAAATGCCTTCGATAAGGTATGATAAAGGTCTACTTTACAAGATTTCCAGCTACGAAATGTTTTCTCAATTATTAAATCATTTCTCTCTGATAGGCTCATAAGAGTAGTGGTTGATGGGCAGAAATCAGAGGCCTGCAGTATTAATGCTGGAGTCCTTCAGGGGTTCATACTGGGCCCAACTCTCTTCCTGATCTACATCAATGATCTCTCAAATCACATACTTAAATCATTCGTTGACATCTATGCTGATGACACGACCATCTACGGAAACACATCAAAGGCCGTAAATGACCAAGTTCTCTCTGATTCTCTCTCCTCTGGTCTTGAGCGCGTGGTACAGTGGGGGAAGAGGTGGCTGGTTACTTTTAATGCATCTAAAACCAAGCTTCTATCTTTACACCACCAACGCTCTGATCTCCATTTGGCATCAATTGAAATGGATGGCTCTCATCAAGGGTGGGGGCTTTATGTTTTGATAAGCTTCTGGGCTTGACCTTTATTCCTAACCTGAAATGAAACATGTACATCAAGTCTGTTGCCAAGGTTGCTGGAAACATTGTAGGATCCTTCAACCGCTCCAAAAGATATCTCACTGCTGATGTAATTCTCTATCTGTATAAAAGCCAAGTACGCCCAAGGATGGAGTACTGCTGCCATATCTGGGCAGGAGCTGCTAAAAACAGCCTATCCTCCCTTGACAGAATACAAAATAGACTTCGTGGCCTGGAGGGGGGTTCTCTTCCCTGCAACCTCTCTTCCACAGAAGAGACGTTGCGAGCCTGTCTTTGTTTTATCATTATTTCCATGGCAAGTGCTCGTCTGAGCTCCAGTCTCTGGTCCCCATTCGCCAATCTTTCTCGAAAAAAATCCGTCTAGCTAAAACCACTGTCAATAATTTCCCCATTCTTTATCTGTGCCTAAATCAAAACGTAGATTCCATGAACAAAGTTTATTTCTTAGAAGTGAACGCCTGTTGAACTCTCTTCCGTTTGCCTGTTTCTCGCCTGAGTACAACTTGGATGTCTTCAAGTCCAACATAAATAAATTCCTGATAAACCGCCTCCTTAAGTATGACACGTTATAAAATCTCCATTACTAACGATTACTACGATAATATCCCATTGATTACTGTACACGCAATAACATTTATCCCCGAGTGGCTTCCGGGCCTTGATAAGTGATGACTACCATGTAAAAATATACTTCGCTCAAACTTCCGACTTCACGTTCATAGGGACCATGAACTTGGACGGATACACCAAGAGCATTCCCGAGACTGCTGGGAAGAAGCAGAGTTCTCAATACCGTGCTAGAAAGTTACGCCTGAAAAATCCTAAACCTCTACAAGGTCACCATTCGCCTATTATTGTCACATTTGGACTAGTGCATCTGCTACTAGTCTCTCCCTCCTGGACAGAGTTCAAATGAGAGTCGCCAATGTCCTGAACTTTCATGTAGGCTTCAACCTCTATCCAATCGACAAAATATTGCATCCTTCTACCTGGACGAACTACAAATACTTGTGCCCCCTCGAAATAAATACCCCCGACAAACCCGACAAACAGCAAATTTCCACTTTTACAAAGTAGAGATCCCTAGATGTAAGAAAGCGTTATACTCTAATAGTTCCTTATCCAAAACTGCTAGACTTTGAAATTCCTTTCCCGGTTCCTGCTTCCCGAACTTTACTGACTGCAAGTGTAATATGAATAGATATCTTGCTGCTCAACTCCCTGCATAGTATCCCTGTAACGTATGTCCCTCATAGTCACCCCCATACATTGTGCCTTGTTTGGAATGAAAATGTAATAAAAAATAAATAACTAATATTCAGTATATAATAAAATACATATTCTTAAATATTAGGTAAACTTGCAATGAACAAAGGAAATATATTTTATACTAATTATACTTTATATATATATATATATATATATATATATATATATATATATATATATATATCAATTAAATTTATAAAGAATTAATTCAATTATATGATTAATTCAATTATATGAAATATTAGGTATATTCAACGTGCATTTATTCAAATATCCTTACTATGTATATTAAGTATATTTAAAAAGCGATAGCACAAATAGCTAAACATTAAGTATATTAAACATGTATTAACTTCAATGTCTAAACTTTTAGTATATTCCAAATATATTTACTCAAATTTCTAAATATCATATATATTCAAAATGTTTTGATACCTTATTTGTTATATTTTATTTATTTGGGTTTTGGTTCAAGTTATTTCAATTCATTTTCAGATCATGAAAAGGGAATGTCATGTTTAAAATATATGAACTTTCGACACCTTAAATAGTTGTTAGTTCTTATGTTTTTTTCTTATTTTTAAATGTAGATTTTAAAAAAGCAAGAACTTAGTTGCAAACCTAATATTTCAAATTAATGATCCACTCAATAATGTGGTGTCTTTGTTTGAAATTACCTATCAATGTGAACAACAGTTTTTAAGATTGAAGCAAGTTAAGAACAATTTGAGAACTAGATTGACTTATAATAGCTTTGCTCGTAGCACCAACAAGTTTGAAACAAAATATTGAGACACTCACAATTAATAAAAACCAGATTTTTTTCCATACATTCTTTTGTTTTTAGGGGATAGCTTAACACCGTTGCTACCTATGTGCAAATGATTTAAACAATGTTTTCTATTGTATAAATATTATTTGTTGTTTTATAAATAATTTTTAATGACAGTTGAAAATCATTTACAAAATAAACATGTCATAATGGTATCTCTTTCACTTTGCTTGTTTATTTTTCATTTTAAATTATCCAGACATTTTTTTTTTTTTTTTGCAGAAAACTAATTTTTGTTAAACATTATTTTAATTTTAGATTTTCTGTTGCTTTTCTGATTTCTCAATAATTGTTTTATTTGTGGTTTTGAATATTTAGGCTTATAGTTGTCTGCATACGAAATTGTCCTTAATCGTCCATCAGCGACCCGGTCAGCGATCCCTCATTATAACGCAATTTGACCGGCGGGGTCAAATGAGTTGTCAAACCCTGCTTAAGATAGTAACAATTGTAACATACGCCCTCATACAACAATGGTCGTTTAGTTTTCGGTCTGTTAGGTTAAGACTGTCTATTTATATTTATGTAAATGCACAATTATTTTAACACCCATAATACGTTTTATGTAGTTTGTGAACATAAATTTAAAAATAAGTGTTTCTTTTTTCTTGGGTTGCAATGAAAAATATAATTTTAAAATGTTCCGACATAAAAACAGTTTGCAAACCTATAATTTGAAGTAAAATTTATGTGAATGTACTTTTATTTCTGATAAACATCTACGTATGTAAGCGCAGTTTTCGCTTTTTTTTTTTTGGAAATTGGCGTTTTCTCTGGTTCCAATTCAACGACAATTGTTTCGTATGAGAGTTTGAATTAGGTCCATATGAGGATGCCGAACTATTATATATATATATATATATATATATATATGAGGCCATATATATATATATACATATATATATATTTATGTATATATATATATATGAGGCCATCCTTCAGAAACTGTTTGCTAAAATTCTATTATCCCTTACCCCAACATGCAGAACAATAAATGGCCTGACTATGTAAAATAACACCAGAATATAATGGAAAGAGAAGTGCTGCCTCTTGATGCCGACCACATGCGCCCGGCATTTTAAAGAAACAAATCATTTTGGTAGATTTTACTTCTTAATTTATTTTGACTTCAGATACATACTCATAGAAATAAAGAAGAGATTAGAACTGTTCTTGAATTCGCTGTGACGTAGAAGATTCAATGATTAAAAAAAATATTGATAATAATAATTGTATAAAATATATGAAAAAAATAATAGGTTTAAGAAAGAGTGTTCATAGAATAAAACCGAAACTAATATGAATATGTGCAAACAAAATATAGACGGGTTTTCGAAATAAATGTTCATGTTTTAGAATAGGCATTTATAATTTATGTTGTTTGGATTAATTGGACATCGGGATTAAATTAAGAAATCGTATCTGCCTGACATCGATCAGAGAGAGATAGAAATTCTTCTAGACAGAAGCAGATTTTGTTCTAATATAGAGAAGTTCCTTAAAAGGAACTGGATCCCCCCCCCACTTTAAAAACAATCTTTGTGTATAATTCCCATAGTGTTCTCATCTTACTGTCACAACGGTTCCGCTACTGTAACCTCGGATTTTTAGTGCATTATTCCTTAGGTCGAACTTGGCTATCTATACAAACTTTGAGCTGAAAATTTTATTTAATCTACGATAGTAGATTATTCTGGAGTCGTCAGCTATGACCAAGTAAAAGTGTTAGTAATTATTGCTGTAATAAGGTTCAAAACTTTAACTTTCAGACGATTTTCACTAAAAACTAATGACTAGTCAACACCATCAACCGTTGCACCACGAATGCATATGGAAGTTTGATGGACTGAAGCTTAATCTTGTTAAAATAGGTAATGTTACACACACACACACATATATATATATGCCTGTGTGTGTATGTGTGTGTTGTGTGTGTGTATGTGTGTGTGTGTGTGAAGTTGTCCACAGATTGAATTTTTCGTTGTCACAATTGATTGTGTGGTTATATACGGGTATATAAAAAAATAATCAAATAAATTAAACTAGAATTGTATCTTTCGAACCTCTTAGCCAAACATATTATACAATGAGGGTTCTACAAGAGTAGGTTTTGAGACTTCTTTAAGATATCATAAAATAAAATGTGTCTCCTATTACATATTATACAAAAAGGCGCTAAGCGTATGTGTTTATAGATTATGCAACGTTATGATATGAGAATTATGATTTTTTTTTTAAAACTCCTTCTTGACTGGTCGTTTCGCTTTGTACAAAAATTGGATTCCATATATTTTCGCATACGTTCGAGGTTGAGTTATCACCCTGGATTTCAGAATGCCTCACTAGTGTTTACTAGTTCCGTTCGCATTTAATGATCGGATTAGAGAACTATTTTGTTCTTTCTGTAACATTAAAATTAAACATTATTTAAATCCATTTTTATTTTCAGAAAATAAGCATTATTTATTAAAATAAGATATTCTATAGATTTTTTTATAAACTTGCAATATTAAAATTCATTGGAGCTTAAATCAATTTCTCTTTTCATAGTTGACTTTTAGATTACATATAAAGGCGCTAAGGCCATTCGAGGTTAATGAGTATACATTAGTCAATGGGGCAATATCATGGTAATCTTTAGTCATGGAAAGTTTGTGAATTGGATTACTTAAGGAGACAGCTCATCAAGAACTTGTTTACGTTGGAATTCAAGACGACCATATTGTAATCAGCTGGAAAGCAGGGAAATTGAATATAGTTTCACAGGCGTGCAGTTCTACAAAAAAAGCTTTAATCATGGAATCTACGCTTACGTTTAGGCACAGATAAAGAGTGATTGATATTGGTTTCAGGTAGACGAGTGTTTTTCGTAAAAGTTTTGCGATAGATTGTAGATCAGACGAGCACTTGCCATAAAAATAACGATAAAGCAGATACAGGTTAGCAACGTATCTTCTGTGAGAACAAGGTTGAAGGGTAAATGGCATCTCCCACTAGGCTACGAAGTCTATCCTGAACTATATGAAAGCAGAATCAGCTGCTTCTATCAGTTCCTGCCCAGATGTGCCAACAGTACTCTATCCTTTCGACGTACCTGTCTCTTACATAGGTAGAGAATTGCATCAGTAATGAGATATCTAATGGAGCGGTAGAAGAATCCCACCATTTTTCCAGCGACTTTAGCAAAAGAATTGATATACGTGTTTCATTTCCGATCATGAGTGATAGTTAAACCCAGAAGTTTGTCAAACTATGGAGCCTCCATGAGAGCCATTCAATTCAATTGATCCCAGACTGGAATAAAAACGTTGATGATGTAAAGATAGAAGCTTGGTTTAGATGCCTTAAAATATCCAGCTACCTATTTACCCTATTGTACCACGTGCTCAGAGGACAGAGAATCAGTAGGAACTTTGTCATTTACGGTTTTTAATGTGTTACCGTATATGGTAGTGTCGTCAGCATAAATGTCTACTAATTATCTTAGGATGTGATTTGGGAGATCATTTATGTAGATCAGGGAGAGAGTTAGACCCAGGATGGGCCCTTGAAGAACTCCAGTATTATTACTGTGAGCCTCTGATTTCTGTCCATCAACCACTACTCTCATGAACCTATCAGAGCGAAATTATTTAATAATTGAGAAGACATTTCCAGCTGCACCGTAGCTGGAAGTCTTGTGAAGTAGACTTTTACGTCATACCCTATCAAAAGCCTTTGATAGGACAAGAGTAATTACCCTAGAAAGGAAGCCTCTGACATAAGATTCGCTAATCCTATGAGATATAACTGTAAGCACATCTGCTGTAGAACGGAAACTATATTTCATGTCACTGAGGAGGTTATTTTTGTTGAGATGGTTGACTACTTCTATATTTAACACAGATTCCAGTAACCTATTCATGACGCACAGGAGACTTATTAGTCTGTACTGAAAGGAAGATGAGCGATCTCCTTGATTCTTAAATACGAGGCATAGCGATGAGGTTTTTCAGGGTGTTGGAAAGCAGTCCTCCTTAAGACAACGCTTAAACAGCTTTGTAAGTATGGGAGCTAGTTTTGGTTGAAGCTTTTTGAGCACTATAATTGGAATTCCGTCAGGGCCTGTTGCTTTAATGGAATCAAGATTTTTGATTAGCTTCGCAACATCATGTACAAATGTGTGTATGTCCCATAGCGTGTTTTCTGATACAGGAGGAAATACGAGGGGGTAGCGGCGTTGATTTCAAAGGGTAGAATTAGCTGCAAAGTTCTTCGCAAAGGACTTGGCTTTGTTTTATGCCGACGAGATTACCTCAGTTCCATTGATGATAGTTCTGTTCAGGACCCAATTTGCTATTTACAAAAATTGGTCGGAATCAAATCGCTGTTCGGCTACTTTGGACTTAACGAACTGAGTATACAAATTTCTCGTGTTCTTTATTACTCTTTTACAGTGGTTGCTGGCAGTCTCCTGAAAGTCTTAGTAAATCTATTACGTTGGAAGCAATGGAAAAAGTGATTTCTGTGCGCAATGGCAGTAACACATTCTGGACAGAACAACGGCTTTCTGTTAGCTTTTTGCTAGAATATTTGTTTATGTTGAATTTTTTAAGCATAATTGTAGAGTATCGATTATCATATACACAACTTACTGTAATTAACGGAATCTTGGAAATCGATGACCATATATAGTATTGAATATTTCCTAATGTATATATTTTATTATATTATATTATATTATATTATGATATTTATATTATACTAGACTACCCGTGACTCGTTGGGTCAGTATGTTATATTAGCTATGGAATTAATGTATGAGCGTGACACTTGTGATGTAAAGTAAATAGTTTTTTTGTGACATAACGGAAACATTTCTATGAAAGTATATTAAAATGAAAAAGAATATAGATAGATGTTATCAGTCGTTCTGTTTCTAATTGTTTAATTAAAAAAACTTACAACCATTGTTGAATTATGTGGTTTGCCATACTTATAGGTAAATGTGCACTGAACAGATACCATAATACTTAAAGTTAAATTCAAATTTTGATATATTTTTTAATTTAAACACGAAAAAAAATTGGTACGCTGAAAAGTACACAGTAAAATAATACGTTTTATGTCCGCGTTGTTTATTTATTCGTAACGCAATTTAAAAAAAAAAACATTTTCGTGGTTATTTATTTATGTTGGTAGTGTAGAAGAAAATGTATGAATGTTTTTAAGAAAGGTGTATTAAAAAATGGAAAATAAATTTTTAAAAAAAGGACGGTGGGTAAATCGCTGTTGTGAGATGCTGTTATGGTTGTCAACGGGTTAAAGTAGATTTATTTGTAAGAAAATTGCGTTAAAATAACTTAAACGTAATACGGTGTAAAAATACGATTGCGTTAAAATAACTTAAACGTAATACGGTGTAAAAAATGCAGAAAGTATCAATAATTGTTTATTTAGATCATTTAAACGAGAAAAAATTGGGATGCTGAAAACGTACACGGTAAAACAACACGTTTTATTGCCACGTTGATTATTTAGTATAATATATATCGTATATATGAAACAGGTCGATGATTATGCGTATTATTTGTAATCAGGTTTTGCGTTTGCTTCCCATATCTTGAATTTTTTTATTCAATAAATTTAAGATATGCGCTTTTCTAAGAACGTGTTTGTTCGAATGATACCGGTCCAGTGATTTGTGTTTATTGTTTACGCTGTTATGGGTTTATATTTATGTACGCATGCGCAACCGAAAGTCGTAAACCGGATGTTGGGTTACAACACCCGTTACAAGGTCATTTGAGTTTTATAATTATGAAGATTATAATATTTATAATATTATATATATATATATATTAATATTATATTATATTATAATATTTATTATATTATATATATATATTAATATATATATTAATATATATATATATATATATATATGTCGTTAGTTATTCCAAAACGAAAAGATCCATTTAATACACACTCCTAATATTATATTTATCTAGTAGGCCTTATACGTGTTTCGTTAGATAATGAATGTCCATCAAATACCTCATCAAAGGCAGATATGCGTACGTCGGAAAATATTGTGAAAAAATGTTGATTGAAAAGAAGGTAATTTTTTTAAATTCGCAAAACTACGAGGAAAATATGACATTACTTATACAGTGTTTATAGCCGCACGTCTGAAAAATAAAAACACAATTGTATACAAAGTCCACAACTGGTCATTATTTTGATTTTTCCTATTTCCGCTATATTTCTTGAGATTTTGCATTTAAATTAAATTAAACGAAACAATATCACAAACTCTAGATGTTATTCGCAAAATACCAATAATAAAAAAGCAACTTAATCAGATTCATTAGCACTGAAAAGTTCTGAACATAATTTACGAAACTAAAATTATCAACATAGCATAATAACCAACTGTCAACAATACACATTCTTTCCTCTCGTAAATAAATGCTCGCATTAAATTGATTTATCGTTTAAATTTTTATCCTGTAAACATTATTAAAATATTTATTATTTTATAAATTAATTAAAACATTATTATTAAGTTAATATTAAGGATTTACTTACGGTAAATTAATTAGTTTTCGCCGTTCTATAAATACTTCTAGTGCTATAAAATAATATAAGATATACAACTAAGCGGCTCCAAATTTGAATTAATTTTTCATGCCTTTTACTTTAATCCTAACATTAAATGTAAAATTAGATAACTAATTCAATATGATAATTAATCACATTCGAAATCATCTAAAAAATATAATTATTACTGCGTAAAATTTCACTTTACTAATAACTCCCTAAAGCGGTAAGAACATTGTATATTTTACAAAGACAATTGCTATACCAGACATAATTATTTATACTTAACATAACTTTATTTCAATTATTATTTATTATTATTGATCATCCGTCAAGTTTATTTAATTTAATTTATCTATCGATTCAGCTATACCCACAACACACACACACACACACACACACACACATATACATATACATATATATATATATATATATATATATATATATATATATATACGTACACACATAAAATTAATGTACGAAAGTATAAATTTATGCGTAAACTTTAAGTATTTACTTCAAAAGTGGTCAATACGTAGGTAGAGCTAATTAGTAAGTTATAAAATATATATGGCGATTAAACTACACTGAATATTCCGCGTTTCATCGACTCTAGGACTCTTCAGGCTTATGCGCATAAGCTTGAAGAGTCCTAGAGTGGATGAAACGCGGAATATTCAGTGTAGCTTAATCGCCATATATATTTCATAACTTACTATATATATATATATATATATATAGAGAGAGAGAGAGAGAGAGAGAAAGAGAGAGAGAGAGAAAGAGAAAGAGAAATTGAATGCCTACTAGATACTCTCCTCGAGTGTTTAAGGTCTCTCCGTACAGAGGTTTGTCATGACAACTTGGTATGCGAATAATATTCGCAACAAGTAAACTCTGACTAAATATTCAAAATAACATAGTATTCGCAGTCCAAATAATATCCTAGGTATGTCTAACCGACAGGAGCTTATACGAGGAATGGTGCATTTTCTGCATGTGATAGTAACATCACCAAGCTGGATACTCTACCAGACTAGATGCATTCTTATTTTGGAATCCAGTAAGTTCAATAAAGCACAAGAATTATATACTATATCATATTTAACTGGTTTATTGGGAATTGGAAAATTAATATTCTCATCTTCTTTACTAACTCAACATTTAAGAAGTAAGAGAAGATTTAGCGTAATATTCAAATATCCATATATCTCATAAAGATATAAGGTGGTAACACCAGGGAGAGTACATCCCCTAGATTTTTGAGAACTTCGACAGGAGTAGAACGAAACCAAATAGAGAATATAAGAGATATATACCTTAATGCTCCCATCTATTCTAAAACCTAAACCCACTGTGCAAATCACACACGCACACACATACACACATACATACACACATGCGTATATATGTATATGTATGCATGTATGTATTTGTGTTTATATATATATTTATATATATATATTCGTTGTTGATCGGTAAGTATCATAAGAGGGATCGATAAAATGGACACATAACGTTTTAAACGGATCTTTTTCTTTTTTAAGAAACTGATCGCTGCCCTCACTTACTGTTTTCCCTCGTATTGCCTCACATTCTCGACTAGTGTAAACAGTGTTAAATAAACTGACATCACCCCATATGGAATGGGCGTGTCTATATTTCAAAACATGTTCGCAATCCAATGTTTTCTTTCTTCATCTGTCGTTTTTTTATTAAGACATCACCACTTATCAAGGCTAAGAGGTCACTCGAGGATAAGGATTAAAGAGTGTCAAGTAGAGAATTGGACAATATAGTAACCGTTAGTAATGGGCATTCGGTAAATTTGTAAACTTATTTTGAACGGCTAATCAAAAACTTGTTTACATTAGACTTGAAGACAACCAGATTGTAGTCAGCTGAAACGCAGGAAAACGGAAGACAATTTAATAGGCGTGTAGTTCTAAGAAAGAAGCTTTGTTCATGGAATTTATGTTTAAGTTTAGACACAGATAAAGAGTGGGGGAATTATTGATAGTGTTTTCTGCTAGACGAGTGTTTCTTGGTCGTTTACGGTCTTAGATGTGCTACCATAGATAGTCGTGTCATCAGCATAAATTTCTACAAACCATGTAAGGAAGTGATTTGGAAGATAATTAATTTAGAGCATGAAGAGAGTTGGGCCCAGGATGGACCCCTGAGGGACTCCAGAATTAATACTGTGAGCTTCTGATTTCTGTCCATCAACAAATACTCTTATGAACCTATCAGAGAGAAATGATTTAATGATTGAGAAGACATTTCCAGCTATACCTTAGCTGGAGATCTTGTTTAGTAGACCTTTATGTCATACACTGTCAAAGGCCTTGGATATGTCAACAGAAATTGTCCTCTGTCGAGAGATTCGCTAATCCTATGAGATATAACTGTAAGCACATCTGCTGTTGATCTAGCAGAACGGAAATCATATTGCGTGTCACTAAGAAGGTTATTTTTGCTGAGAAGGTTGATTACTTCTCTATTTAACACAGATTTCAGCAACTTACTCATGACGCACAGGAGACTTATTGGCCGGTACTGAGAGGGAGATGACTTATCACCTGAATTTTTAAATACAGCGCATACTGATGAGATTTTCCAGGGTGATGGGAAGCAATTCTCCTTAAGACAACATTTAAACAGTTTGTGTATGGGCGTTAGTTCCGGTTGAAGTTTTTTGAGTATTATAATTGGAATACCGTCAGGGCCGGTTGCTTTACTGGAATCAAGGTTTTTGATTAGCTTGGCAAAAGCACGTACAGATAATAGTATATCACATAGCCTGTTTTCTGATACAGGAAGAAATATTGGGGGTTGGTTGCCTTGGTCACAAAGGGTAGAATTAGCTCCAAAGTTATTGGTAAAGAGTTTGACTTTGTCTGATGCCGACGAGATGACCTCAGGTCTATTGATGATAGTTGGGATAGAGCACACGATTCTGTTCAGGTTTCTGTTGGCTATTTGCCAAAATTGGTGGGAAAAAGCTGCTCCTCAGCTACTTTGGGCTTAACTGACAGAGCATACAGCTCTCTTGCGTTCTTTATTACATTTTATAGTAGTTGCTGTCAGTGCTGAAAGCGACTTTAGTCTCAGTACATCTATTATGTTGGAAGCAATGAAAAAAGTGATTTCTGTGCGCAATGGCAGCAGCGCCTTCTGGAGAGAACCACGACTGGCTATTAGGTTTTTGATGGAACTTTTTCGAGAGCATGAAACAGTCTATACCTACAATTAACCATTTCGTCAGGTTTGATGCTATAGAGGACACAGCCTGTTTAAACATGGAACGCAGAGGTAGATCTGATATAAATGTACAGAAGCTATCCTAGTCAGCCATAGAGTATCGATATACTGTACGATTGAGAGGTACATCTGAGGATCTATTACATTTCGTTTTTATCTTTACTGAGACAGCAGATTGGTCGGAAGATCCAAATGGAGACAGTTCGGGGCAAGTTGTGAGAAAAAGGTCTAAGAGGCTTGCATAGTAGCCGTCGGTATCGTGCACACGGGTTCATGAACAATCTGAGTGAGGTCATAAGCAATAAAGAAATTATGACAGAACCTTCCCTCATCATCGGTCTTCTTTGAGTGAGTTAACCATTCTACGTTGTGAATATTGAAGTCTCCACACACATGAATATTAGCTAAAGGATAAGCAGATAGAACGTGGTCAACTTTCTCAGATATGCTTTTAAAGATAGTAACTCCGCTGTTGTGGGGGCGATAGAGAGCAAATATAAACACAGTAGTTTGAGTAAGTGCAACCCGGAAGCACATATAGGGTAAGTAAGGGCCTTCTCTGTAGATGTTCCTACCACATGAAAAGCCATATTTAATGTAGGCACATATTCCATACCCATGGCGAGCCTAGGGGTCAGATTTGGAAGTTAAATTAGAGTATACTTTAATTACGAACTCATGTAGAGAAATAATCTGTCCAATGCCAGTTTCGCTTAGAAATAATATGTTTGGTTTAGTCTCCAGTAATTGGGTTTACACCTCTGAAATCTGATGATCGAGGAGACATGTTAGTTCCGGGTTTCATCGTGTAATTTTTCTTGAAACTTTTCATGATGGAGTTTTGTGGTTTGTGAACTAGGTCGATAGACTTGTTTGGAGCAGGGCAGAGAGGGAAAGTAAGAGAAATGAGGAAATATATTTTTGTAGCACATTAAAAGGTAAAATCGTAACAATTACTTACTAATATGGCATCGAGAGGCCCCAACAGAAGCTACTGCATGGTCTAGAATCCATTCACCAAATGGCAATATAGCAGTTCCAGTACTTTGCACCTGCTGATAGGACAGCCTCCTTAGTGGTTAATCCAAGGTTCGGGTCCCTGACTACCAGGCGGATAACATCAGTCCAGATAAAACGGTTACCTCCAGCACCCTTATTAGTGACATGGCTACAAAGATAGACAATAGAAACAGAAAATTTCCGACATCTCTAGCAGCTGTTCACGCAAAATACTGCAAACCTAGAATACAGCTTTTTCATCTCCCTTTATCAGAAAAAATCACTCATTAAAATATGAGGACTGAGTGACAAATAAAGAGAAGCGAGTGTAATGAGAGCTGCCGATAACGCATCCACAATGCATTGTCTACACTTTAAAAAGATTTAAATAAAAAATATTAAGTATTGTACTTAATAAAAGTCCATTTGGCGTATTTAAGGGAAGGTATTTTGAAAGATTCTCATTAACTGAAAATGAATACAATTGCCAAATCAATTTATGATATTACCTTTGAAAATATAATAAACAACATTTATGGACGAGAAAAATTTATTATAAAAAAACAAAAACAATAATATATATTCAAAATGAACTTGCCAGATAGAATCGGCACATTTTTGCACTAGAAAACCTATTATTAAAATAATAAAACAATGAAATAAAGATAAAGATTAAAAACTGAAATAAATATAATATTAGCACTTGCCTCTATAAAAGAAAAAAGAAATTACAAATTCACAACTTACCTGCTAAAAACACGTCCTTCGTGACTGTAAATAAGAATTGATTTTGCTTGAAATAAACTTTAGCGTTTGTTTTTTTAAAGAAAAGGGTCATCACGTGATATAGCTCGCTATTTGGATAAGCATGTTCTTTTATTTATCGCATCATTTTCACTCATAATTGGTGTCCCTTTTCGCTCCCTTTTTCTGTCACTCTCTATGTGTATATGGAGTAGTAAGATATGCTAATAGCATGTGTTAGCTACACAGAAGTGTTTGTGTCCGCCATGAAACTTATGAGTTAAATGCATTTACAATCTTTTTTTTTACAGTTATCCAATTGCACTCTAAATACCGACATATTTGAACGTGTTTCTATAAGATTCTTCTTTTCTCTGATCAGGAAAACAAGTTTCTTTGTTGAAAGGAGTTTTTGGCCAGACTGAATCACACAGATACTGGATTATTTTTTCCAGCGCGGATCGACAATGATCTGATATATGCTGTGACTCGTTAATTTTTAGTTTATTGCATACTATTATCCCCATCTTTTTCTTTTCGGCCAACTATTCCTCTGGCCTTTGGCCAAAACGTCGTGAAACAACTAAGAACAAGTTTATAATAATAATAAATAAAATAAAAAATAATAAATAATACTCATCTCAATAATGAAGTCCAATTAAATAATATGGTGTGACTCCTTTACGCCTGTGTTTTTATCGCTACCTGTATAAGTATATTGTTAAATATTTGTAGATAATCAGCTAAAATAATGTTAACACAGAGAAATGTTATGTATTAAATTACTGAAAGCGAAATGAACTGAATATTTACTTGTATATTCAATAATCAGAGCTTGTAATCTTTGAAAAATAAATCAAAGTTAACGCTTGAATTTTTTTTATTGAAACACTTGCAAACAAATATAAATATGATTATATAGTGTACACAAATGTATGTATTCCTCAAAAAAAAGCTGTTCTTAACAGTAAAATCTTTTTGTAGGTTAAGTGACCGTAAAAGGATGTAAACATTTATAAACTCGCTTTTATGAAATAACGAAAAATATGATATGTACAAAAGTAAACGCCTGGCCGAAATAGGATTCTTTTTAATTTTAAACTTACAATTATCATTGAAGAAAAGTGTTAACATAATTATTATCTAATGATAATCTTATAATATTAGAAGTCGTAGTATCTTTTATATAAGAATGCCTTCTGGAATAGTGGATCTGGTGTGCATTAAATGTGAAGTGAGATAAGTTAAATGAGTGTATGTAAGCGGATTTGTTTATGTAATGTAGCATTGCCTTGTTATTTGAATAAAGTTCTTGGATACACAATATCTGATGTATTTCAAGTAATAATACACCCATATATATATATATATATATATATATATATATATATATATATATATACAGTCTATATATACAGTCTATATATACAGTCTATATAGATGATGTGTTCAAAAGTCAGAACAAATGAAGACAATGAGGTTGTTAAATAGTAAATAAAAAGAGCAAAATATTTTTTTTATTTGGGGTAAACAGTTACATATTGGCGCTACAAATAGCCACCTGTTTCAGATAAAGAGACTTCATCAGGCGACCTGGAGCCTCTCGACGCCACAAAGGAAAATGAAAAATGGGATAGATTATACAGAAATTAAAGAAAAATGGAGCTCTTCAAAAAAGTATAAAAAGTTCATAAGGAGTTTATAAAATATTGCAAGCTCTCTAAAAAAGAGGATAGAAAAAAAGGGAAAAATCGCATTAGGACCTATTGGAAGATTATTCAACATTTTTCACAACAGAATAGAAATTTGAAATAAAAATAAAAATGGGCCATAATTTTACTGGGGCTGTGAGTTGTACAGGAGGGTGGTGTGTGTGTGAGGGGGTTCTACTTATATTGAACGTATCACGGAAAGAAAATGACTTTGCACGTGTGTGATTTTACTACGAGAGTTACATGTCGTTTGCGTTAAGTTAGGGGTGCTGGGATTCACTACTGCAGACATATTCATGCTGAGGCATATGTCTGTATACATACGTACGTACAAAATATACAAATACATACATACATGTGCGAAAGCGACACAAACATACACACGTAAACATATACATAAATGAACATACGTACACGCAAGAATACGGCTATACGTATAGATACACAGATAATCACAGGTATACAAATATACAAATACAGACGCATATACAAATATACATACATATATATCCATATACTTATACATATATATACATATATACAAACATACACATATATATAGACATATACAAATGCAGATATAGATACACAAACACACACAAACACACACATACATATATATATGTATATATATACATATATATATACATACACAAACATATAAATACATATATATATATATATCAGTAAATACATCTATATGAACATCTACATATATACGTATGTACACAATAAATATACACAGACGGGCGTCTAGCGAAATAAACCTAGGTACAGAGGTACTGTTATACAGGCATGAGTATATATTTAGTTAAATAGTATGAGGATATTAAAAATTAAAATGGAATATATTTAAGATAAAATTTTCGATTAAAAACTATTATGGAATTATTAAAAAATTATTAAGAAAATTAAATATAGATATGAAAATATATGCATATTTTTAATAATAAGCAGTTATTAGTATCATCATTATAATGAGTTATAAAAGGTGTTAAATTCCACCATATTATTATGTGTTATGCAAAATATTCATTTTACTAGTTATTAATAAAATTTTATAATATTTATTTAATTTTTATTTTATTTTTTATATTTTTTATGAGTAGATTAGATTTAGGTAGTACATGTGTTAGACCATGGAATTGGAAATCCTATTAGAATAGTAAGTTTAATACCATGGAATTGGAAATCCTATTAGAATAGTAAGTTTTAGACCATGGAATTGGAAATCTTATTAGAATAGTAAGAAGAATATTAAAGGGTGTATACATATACCGATGCAAATACAAATAGGTACGGAGATAAAATACGCATACAAAAGAATATACATTTATGCATGCACAGGTATATAATAAGGGGGTATAGAAAGGGTTAAATAAATATAAGGTCATTTGCGAAACGCCATCGGTGTCAGGCTCTTTTCTTCATCTAAATTATACGTAGTAAAATTTAGTTATTCAAGTATAGAAACATACTAAAATGGGATTGGGGGGTCAGACATATATTTGTATATATACATCTAAACCAAATATACAAATACATGCATACATGTGCGAAGGCGATGCACAAATACACACGTATATATACATAAAAGAAAATACTCATACGTAAGAATAAAACTACATGTATAGATACACAGATAATCACAAGTTTACATATGTACAAATACGTACAAGAATACAGACATACACACACAAATACATATATACACATATATATATATACATACATTTATACATATATGCATACACACATACACATATATAAAGATATATACAAATACAGATATAGATACACAAACACACATAAACACACACACACACATATATATATATATGTATGAGCAAAATAGTTAATAAAATATGTTAAAAAACACTTTGAAATAAGTTAAAAAATATTTAATCTGAAAAGGAAACACTAGATAAATGGATAGTCCTTAATCCGCGGAGTTTCGAGGAAATACTTTCCTTCTCATCAGAGGGTAGGAATTAGCAAAATGCGGGATCGGATTTTGCATGCAGAAGTATTTGATGAAACAACAAGTAAGTCAAGAATCTTACTTGAAAACAAAAAAGTGAAGCAGAGAGAGTATAGTGAAGAAAACGGTGATTACACATGAATGGATAGTCTATTATTTTATATATATATATATATATATATATATATATATATAAGCACACATATGTACATATATATATATATATATATATATATAAACATCAGAAAATACACATGTATGTACACCTACATATATACGCAAGTATATAATAAACATACACAGACGGGCGTCTAGCGAAATAAACCTACGTACAAGGATACTGTGATACAGACATAAGTATATATTTAATTAAATGTATTAGGATATTAAAAATTAAAAATGAATTATGTTTAAGATAAATTTTTCGATTAAAGACAATAATGGGATTCTTAAGAAATTATTAAACAAATTAAATGTAAATATGAAAATATATGCATATCAATAATAATAATGATCAGTTATTAGTATCATCATTATAATGGATTATAAAAGGTGTTAAATTACACCATATTATTACATCATTTCATTATGTGTTATGTAAATTATTCATTTTACTAGTTATGCATTAAAGCTTATAAAATTTATTTTATTATTATTATTTTTATTTTATTTATTTTTTATTTATTTTTTTATTTATTTTATTTTTGTGTATGAGTAGATTGGAGTAAGATGGTACATGTTTTAGACCATGGAATTGGAGATCTTGTCAGAATAGTAAGTTTTAGACCATTTATGCATGTACAGGTATATAATAAAGGGGTAAAGAAAGTGTTAAATAAAAATATGGGCAATTTACGAAACGTCATCGGGTGTCAGACTATTTTCTCCATCTAAATTATACATAGTAACATTTAGTTATACAAGAATTGAAACATACTAAAATACTAAGATGAGGTTGTGGGGGGAAAGCAGGAATGGGTATAGTAATATATACGTTTACAATATAGGTTGGGAGTAGAAATTTAGACATGTGTCGCAAAAATAAAATTACTGAATTTACATATAGAATATGGTAGAAGGTGGAAGAGTCTCTGAAATGAAAATATGTAGTTAATAATTGGGTAGATACTTAACATAGGCGAATTAAAGGTGGAGTGAAATGGGTATATAAAAATAAGACCATTAGGTTATATTGAGTATGATTGTTCACATCAGTATGAAAGTTCGGCTATGTCTTATGTATGAGGTTCAAGTAGTGTTTAGCACTTCAGATTAGATTGAGGTTAGAATGGAGATGCTTCTTGTTTTTTGTTTAGGAACTTATCTCTTTCCCTGAACAATAAATAGTTTCTCAAGAAGGCATAGATAGCAAGGTGAATTTATAGACGTACAGGTATTAGCTCTCTTTAGGATAAACCAATTGGTGATGATCTCTGTTCGATTAACTCATTAAAGTATTTGGATAGTCATGTTCTGTCCGTATAGTTAGGATTTCCAAAAGAGCATTTATGTCCTGTATATGTTTCCTTGCCAGCCATGCCAATATAATATTTTTGTTGTCAAGGTTTTCCTTAATAGAAATTGTAACAACTGAAGTTATGAGGCAGTTTCCTTTAAGGGGGCATTCAGACTTTATTCTACAGTTGCATGATTTATTTACTTTGGGTGAATTTCTATGATTGCTATTTAATATTTTGTTATTATGTTTTTTTAATTTTTTTCTAAATCATCACTACAGCTATAGTGTTTTTATTGAATAATTTGTGTAGCGTGGTGTTTTTTGTGGGGGGGAGGGGAAATGATTTTTGATGAGGTTTAAAAATTTGTTGCCTAGGTTAGTTTTGAACATCATATTGTATGGAAGAGTATACCAAATTATTTTCATTTTTCTGTTTTTATTTGGGGGGTGATATTGTAGGGTATTGGTTCGATATACTCTAGTTGTATATGTTTATAGCCACTGTTTTTAAGGGCTTTATTGTAGAAGTCTTCTGGTATGGTTTGAAGAGTTCTTACTAATCCTTTTGCTAATTGATTTAGGCATATGTTTGATAATAGATTTAGGGTGGTTAGATAGTGGGTTGACATAGATGGGATTAGCGTTATCCTTCTTATATGGTTCATAACAACCCTTCTTTAAATTTAATGTTACATCTAAAAAATTTACTATTTTGATATTAGAAACAATTTCAACTTTTAGCGTTATCCTCTTAAACTCTCTGAGGGTGATTTTTTTCATTTTCTCACGTTTGGGACTATTGGATTCTTCTATAATCATAAGGCTGTCGTCTCTATATAGACCGATGTTTTCAAATTCGATGATCCTAGTTAGGTTATATAAGATATACAGACCTACTAGGTCAGTCAATGTAGCTGAATCCAGGGAGCGCATGGACACGTCAAATTGACCTATTTGATTTTTCTTGGCCCACTTTAATTTCCACTTAGCAGCACAGCATTTCTACACTTACTGATGATTTGAATTTCATCTTCAGAGATATCAGAGAGAAGCTTAGCGAATTCAATTACCAAAAGTTTCTTTCGTGATAGTTTTCGATGTCGAATTGTAGGAAGGGACAATTTTGTTTGAGAACAACTTAATCGTATCATTTGTGTTTATCCATAGGTTAAGATTGTATATAGATTTTATTTGGCTCTTAATTCTGTCCCAAACCACGCTCCTGTACAACTCACAATCCCAGTAAAATTATGACCCATTTTTATTTTTATTTCAAATTTACATTCGTTATGAAAAGTTTTGAATAATCTTCCAATAGGTCCTAATGCGATCTTCCCCTTTTTTCTATCCTCTTTTTAGAGGCTCGCAATTTTTTATAAACTCCTTATGAACTTTTTATACTTTTTTTGAAGAGCTTCATTTTTCTTTAATTTCTGTATAATCTATCCAATTTTTCATTTTTGTTTTTTGCGTCGATAGGTTCCAGGTAGCCTGATGAAGTCTCTTTTACTGAAACAGATGGCTATTTGTAGTGAGCATATGTAACTGTTTACCCCAAATAATAATAATAATAATAATAATAATAATAATAATATATATATATATATTTATAATAATAATATACATATATATATATATATATATATATGATCAAAGTTTGGTGCGGACGTGTGTTAAAAGCACACAAATATCTTACTTCTCTCAGACAAATCAACCCCACGTGCACGTCGTAACCACTACCACGCAGAGGGGGCTCTTATGAACGGCGAGTGTCTTGCGCCGTATAACTGGACCTCCACTGCCTTGTGGGCCAATGTTCTTTTAACCAAAGGCTAAGGGTGAGGAAACCCTGACAGAAACCTCCAGAGGAGCTTAGGCCCTGTAAGCTGCAGCATACATGATCCAGCGGCATGTGGAATAGGCTCTGGTGCCCAGCAATCTAAGTCCCAGTCATGGATAAAATGGCATGGTGGGTGGAGAGGGCTCCGTAAGCCGTGGTGAAGGCAATCTCGCTAGGAGTAGGAAAACCCTGATATAAAACCTGCAGCGACTACTGTATCTAATGATGTTGACTTGCTCTTCTTTTTGGTTCAATGTGGCAGTTGTTTAGAGAGTGGGATTGTCTCAGTGCAAAGTTTTTCCTCACTATAAAAAGCTTCAAGAACAGGCATTACTTGATATGTAATGGAATACACGTTTTACCATCAGTGTGTATTAAAAAGGCTGGCTTTAGCCTAAAACGGCAAACGGGCACTCAATAAGGACTGATGCGGATATCGGCGTCAATGGAAATAAAGGCTCTGGGACATCCAAGATCTGGATCGGCAGGTGTTCAGGGCACCACAGCGTGGACCCGGTCATCAGCAGATGAACAGGACTGTAGAAGGTTCATAGAAGTGACCGTCCGGCACGTGCTGCTAGTGGCGCTCATATCTGCCTCATTTGAGCCAGAGATGTATTAAGTAATAGCAATACTCGAGAACGAGTTTGCCACCATCATATATATATGTGTATGTGTGTGTGTGTGTGTGTGTGTGTGTGTGTGTGTGTATTACAGGGAGCCGACCCGTGAACATCCTACATAAGACTGTCCGTGACTAAAGCAAGTTTCGACCAACCACTGCCAAGAATTGCTCTTGGGACTTGTTTAGTGTAATGGCGAAACATAATTGAAAACTGAAAGCTTTTAAATTAGATTTTAAATTAACAAACAACCTAGTTGCATCAAGATTACGGCTTTTTACCTTTTATTTGTGGTGTAGCATACAATGTAATTCTAATGAACTCAAAAATTCTGTAAGGTATTCTACATAATGTCATTAGCGAGAATAGAATCTTAAGAACTGAAGGTGTGTTCCTCACCTGGAATTTTGTTAAACAGTTATGTATACTATGATGTATTTTGTAAGAGCTAGAAGTTCTGTTAGTGATTAAGTGTGCATATAGTTTTCAGAAATATCTGGGTAAACGTTAATAGCATTAAGTACTGTAAGTGATGAAACAATTGACTTGAGTAAACTTGTGTAATAACATTCTTTCCACGTTTGATAGTTGAAATCTTGCTATCAACAATTCTTAGAAAGATAAAGGCAAACTCACCAGCCATCAAGATGTTTGTAGATAATGTCACATTGTTGTTGTACTTCGACAAATATTTAATGCAGAAATTCAGCTCATTAACATGACTTTCACATCGACAGCATGATGCCACATCTCTTAAGATCACATAATATTTTATGTACAGATTCAAATACTTTTCATGTGTCGTTGTACATTCACCGCATGTAATCAAGGGGCAATTCTGTAAAACGTAAGCTTAATCTGATCAACGTTCGATTTGACACATTGGGTCAAAATATTTTGTTAACTGTAATCGCAATTTAAATATCGAGTAACTCTAACCATAAACCTAACCCTAACACCACAAGAAGGCAAAGTGGCTGCAATAACCGATGACGCCACAGCTATTCATCCGTCTAACCCAAATTTTGCAAGAATTAACTGAGTTACAAATGTATGTCCTGTACATCCGGGTGCATCAAAAAATATAAGGTCATCTTGATGATCTTCTACAGTATTAACTACAGTACGAAAAACATGGATTTTTTCACCATTTAGTTATGAATTACCATCGCGAAGAATTTCATGTATCCAGGCAGTAATGACTGACTTTATTAGATCGATCAGGTTAGGTAAGACCCAAATATTCAGTTTTACCATTCATCTTATAAGCTATGATTTCAGTATGGCTCCGGGCTATATTTAAGAGTTTGTCTTAAAATGTTACATCAACCTTATGATGTTGATTGTGTTCCCTAAAAGAAAAACTTTATTAAATGCTTCTTTGTTTGTATGCTAAAGTTGGATAAGACACATAAGCACATCTAGTCAACAAGATGGTAAAAAATATCTTAACTTTGGTACTGATTCAAATGTTAATGCACGTGAAAAGAAGTCTGTTTTACACATATTTAAACAAAAACTATTAGGGTTGTTGCAGGTGGGTGTGCAACTCTATTCTATACTGTTGCTATTAAGATGGTAAGATGGTAATTACCACACATGTTTTTTATTATCATCAACATTAAGCTGCATGATATCTTTTATCTTACTATTAAATCTTTGTTATGAGTTGTTTTCCACACAGAGAAATGATACTTTTCTTGACTTGCCCAATGATTGATTGGGTACTTTAAAGCATCATATGCCGAATGTCAGCGATATGTCATAGTTTACTGTTTCTGTGATGCAAAATGATGTACTAACGATGAAACTCCTGATCTACGATTAAAATAGCAACCTCCTGTGTCTCAGGACCATTGAAACGACGTCCAAGTTCTTGTTTCGGAATTTTATAAGCATGTATAAATACTTCAAAGTCATCACATGCAATATGCTCCATAGTGATCTTAATGTTTCGGATATTTTTTTCTATCGAGGAAGCATTCTTTGTGTTGGATGCAGAGATGCATCGTGTCGCTGTTTCTTGCTGATCGTCACCCATTAAATATATTTGAAGGTAATGTAAATTTTCAATTTCAACGGGGAGCAAGTAAACAAGTCCATAGCAAATCTCTCCACAAACTTTAAACGTCGGCATTATGTTCTCGGATTCGTCCAGCACCAATACTTTTTATACAGAAGCTTTTTATTATAAATTTTAACGTTGTTTTAAAAATGTGTAGAATTATGCAAAATGTTATCTTAAATGTTCAGGATATGTTCCTAAAAATTTATTTCAGGAAAAACGTTTCCACCAGGACAAGAGATGCCTGATTTTCTAATCCATTTCAACACGTTGTTTCAAGTTGTCCCATTATTCAATGTGTCTATTTGCACCTCTGAATGTAACTGATAATAATGTACGACGTCATATTTACGCGTTTAATACAACCAGTAACTTGATTGAGATGTACGCAATGCTTCCACTTGCATGACTTCAAATATAACATATCTGTTTCGTTCATAGATAAATTCCGCAAGCAGTGTTAATGTCAGTGCGCTGATATGGTTCCACTTCATGTGTCTTGGCAATATGATTTTGCTGATGTGACCCAGAGTCTCGAGATTCATTTTCATTCAAAGAAGTACCAAAGTTGCATTCCTAGGGCTGCTTATAAATTTCCGATTGTTGAGTTCTCTTTCTGGGGTAAAACTGCTGTTGTGTAATGACCAAGGAAATTCGTTTTTATAATGCAAGCGTTTTACTCTTGCAAGTAAGCGACCATGAGAAGTTGCAAATAAGGGTATGAAAATGAAATAAAAATGAAAAGTTGCTTCATTCATTCATCTCAAGTAATAAAGTTCTGCAACTGAAAATGATCCTCAATTGATATAGCACGCTTTCAATTGAAGTCCACTTTCCTTCATTTATTTATTAACGAAAGTGTGCAGTATTTGCATAATTTATTTTATGTTAAAATTGTTCAGTTAAAAAATAAAGAGAAAAACGACTTTATGATTTTTTATGTGTTTTTGATTTTTGCTGAAACTGATCAAACACATTCAAAAATGAATTTTGCATATAATACCGGTCGTTTGTGGAAAGGTATTGCTACAAAATATTTTGCGTGGTTTATGATAGGAATTTGTGAAGACGGTAAGAATTTTGCTACTATCTCTATATGTGAACTGTTTGTGAGAGTGAATTTTGTCAGAACTAATATAGGAAGATAGATATGGGCTTAAGCGAATGACAATATTTCGAAAGCATATACCAGATATAAGCAGATAGTGCGAACCTATTGGGTTTGTATGTAGCGTACTGGTTTACAAAGATATAATATCTTTTTCTAGACGGGAATAATCGTCTTATTTTATTAATATATAGAAAATCTTTAACTTAAGCTTTGTATTAAAAAATGTAATCTTTAAAGAAATAGACTAAGTACCAGAAAAATGTTTAAAAATGTAATAAAAATATGTTTTCAAGAAGAAATACTGACAAACATTGATCATTAGGAAAATACATTTTTGATAATAAAATTGCATTTATAATAAAATTGTTTAAATAGTTTGTAAACTTCATTTTTTTACATCGATAAGTTGTTATCTGGTGAGGTTTTGTCACCATGAAAACACCTTGTATATAATTACTTACACTGACAGCATATATGATTGGTCACCATGAAAAAAACACCTTGTATATAATTACTTACATTGACAACATATATGATTGGGAGGCAATACAGATTAAAATAGAGACGAATATAAATAGATGGACAGATGCTATAATTGATATCATTACAAGAACAAGAAGTCAGAAAAAACAAAGGAAGTACACCAACAGAAACACAAAGAATGAATGAAAGAAACTTAAGAAGAAAGTCCTTTAAAGAATGGAAGACATTTTTAAAGTCCTTTAAAGAATGGAAGACATTTTTAAAGTCCTTTAAAGAATGGAAGACATTTTTAAAGTCCTTTAAAAAATGGAAGACATTTTTAAAGTCCTTTAAAGAATGGAAGACATTTTTAAAGTCCTTTAAAAAATGGAAGACATTTTTAAAGTCCTTTAAAGAATGGAAGACATTTTTAAAGTCCTTTAAAAAATGGAAGACATTTTTAAAGTCCTTTAAAGAATGGAAGACATTTTTAAAGTCCTTTAAAAAATGGAAGACATTTTAAAGTTTTTAAAAAGTTGGTGGAATCAGCAACTAGTTAATTTCTTTTTTTTGCAATTAAATAATTTCGATTTACCATCTATCTATTAATTTGATTTACCACATGTCTTATTGCTCTTAATTTTGAGTTTTATTCTTGCCGTGCCTTGTTTTTTTGTTTTATTTCGTCTTATTATTATTTATTTATTTATTTGCGATTAGCTGATGACATATTTTTATAGTGTTGTGTAGTTCTGCGTTAAATCCGACTGCGATGACTATGTAGTTCACAAGTGTGAATTTATATATTTTTGTAAGGGCGCCATGTCAGTTAAAGGAAGGTTTTAGTTCAGTTTTAGAACGGTCTGACTGCTCTCACACGTCTAGGTCAAGCAGTGCTGTACAATGATGTCTGCCAAGATCAAAGACTAACTAATGAAGCGTCCAAGCACAGAAAAGAAGGGCAAAGAAGATGAAAAAGGACGATGTGAAATGCTTTTTTATAGAAGGAACGTGGTTGATAGAATTGTTTTTCTGGAGAGAAAACCTTTCAAGGCGTCAGTAAAATTCAAGTTATATAAACATACATTTAATGTTGACTGGAAGGGTAACATGTTAAAGGATATGTTAAAGTAGCAAAATATAAGGAAACTGAACGATAATTTACGTCCCTCTCTACCGTCCTGCCTTTTTATACACATTATTCGCTCTCTATCTCTCGCTCTCCCACTCTTTCATTCTCTCTCTCTCCCTATCCTTCTACTAAACTGGATATTAACCTCAACAAAACATCTGAGCGATATGTGCCAGACATTACAAAATGGTACGTAAAAAAACAGCTTATATTCCTTGATCAATTCTCTTATCGATCGAAATATCAGATTTGATTTTAATTTAAAAAAAAGGTTCTGCACTTGTTTGGTCTTTAAACCGTTAAACTTTAAATTTCATATCAAAAGTGCTTTTAACAGAATAGACTTTTATGATATAGCAATACACATCAGACCAGCGCCCTTCTACTAAACTGGACATTAACCTCAATAAAACATTTGAGAGATACGTACCAACTAACAAAATGGTACGTAAAAGAAAAAAAAACTGTTTGGTTTTTAAACCGTTAAACTTTAATACTTTTTCGGAAATAGGGTTCGATTATAAATATCTCCAGTATCAAATAAACCTTATCCACTGTGAAATATACTTAATGTGTAGAAATCAAATAGGAAAAATATTTTGAATCAAGTCTCTCTTTGCTGTTATTTCAGATCATTTGAAACCATAGAATCAAATTTTAATTTTAATTTTTAATATATTTTTCCCAGATTCTGTATATATTATTATAAAATCATGATTTCAAAAGAAAAAATAAAGTATTTACGTGCTATCAGCTAGAATCGAAACCGCAGCTGTAGTATTAAAGCTAGTGACGTTACCACTATACCAACGTGACACGCATATAAACCGATTAAAAACAAACGATAAAGATAAATGTACAAAAAAACTTTTAATTTTTTTTTGCAATTTTGCCCCATTTTTGGCCCCTTAAAAACAAAGACTCATAAAAGAACGGCCCGTAATAATTCAATAATTTGAGGCCCCTAGCGCCGCTCTGCGACTTTTAGTTTCGGAGTAGATAGAGTTTTAAAATATGGAGACACACAGACAGACCGATAGACAAACCAACGGACAGATAAATCGACAGACAGACATATAGCCGTTTATATATATATATATATATATATATATATATATATATATATATATATATATATATATATATAACCAAGTTGAATATTAAAATGCTCATATCTGTGGTTCTATGGGACGAAACTACATAAAAATATGAAGGCTTTTCGAAGATTTATTTTATGGTTTCAATTTTGTGATAATAGTTTAAAAAATATTTTCAAACTAATAAAGTGTACCCTAATTTGCCTATATCTGTATATATGTTGTCATGGCAAGCCAACTTTAGTTTTGTTGCTTTGGTGGGTGGTTTCTTGGTTGCCTCCCTTGTGGGCTTGCCAGACCAATAATTTGCTCTCTTTATTTGTTGAGTACTACGATAAGTGAATTGCTTCCTGTCTTATGTGTAAATGAATGGAGCACGTTTTACAACCGATATTTTTCTGGAAACATTGAGATTTCGCTTACCTACAACGTGTGAATAATGACCGTATTCCTACATGCGTTGATGGTCTATTAGCATATGTTAAAACCTAAAATGTTTAGAACTTCGTCGCATTGTGAGTATACGCTTGTGTAGCGTCTTATAATTTTTAATTTGTTATTTAAAATAGTTTTGAATTCATATGAATATATATGAACTATCTATTTATAACTTAACTGACGGACAAAGCTCGTCATAGGGATGCGCTGAGCTTATCTGGAGAATATCGTTTAGTAAAGAATGAAAATTTTAAACTAATTGTGAGAGGTTACGGAAAAATATATTTACCATAATATTTCTTAACAGAAAACAAATCCTATGAATGCATTTATTTTTGAATGATTAAATATGGAAAACTCTATTCTAATCTGAAACTTTAACCTGTAAAAAGTAAGCATTTCCCTTTAATCAGTGAACTTGGCGTAACTCATTTTATAAAGCAAAATACATTACAAATCAAGTCCCACGTCAATTTCAAATGACGCTAAAATATAAAGTCCGTATGATTTTTATAAAGTACTAACCTTCAAATGTTAATTCATTCAAATAATTATAGTTTACAAACTATACGCATTCCTTTATTATTAAATAACTATAAACATGTTGTCAATTTTTGAAAGAAAACAGTAAAATCTTAATTTTGTGTGTCAGGATAACATTGCTTTCTGATGGGGAAAAATATTGTTCATACAAGGCATAGCTCCGTCAGCAACAATACTGAAGTCTTGTAAATTGATTTCAAACGCAGTCGTACAAATGATGTTGAAAGGTCAGGTCGCTTAATACGGCGCTTATCCCGGAAGACATAAAAAATCCAACAAACTCGTTTTTAGTGATCATGAATTGAAGTTGTTTAATAGCAAAAACATATCAAAGGTATTCATCATTTTATATGGAAATTTATCAATGAGAAATATGTGTCCAAAGTGGGCGTCGCATTTGTTCACAATCGATCAAAAACAGTAATGCGTCAGCGACTTAACATGTTTTTTTCAGCTATTTCAACACAACAAATAGTTTGTATCGATATGTGACAATGGATTCAACATAGGTCAACAAGGACGTTGAAAGCAATCAAAGACGCAAACAAACACGTATGTATGATACTTCACCAAATTGTACGTCTATTGCCTTGAGAACTGAAAAAATCGAATATAGCATAATTGGTGCGCTTGAATGAAGAAATCGATAAAATAACGAATGAAGAATAAATTGTGTTTCACTAAGATAATGTACTGTGTTACACGTCGATTGCAACGATGATAAAACTACATTAATTGCGAATCAAATTGCTCCCGCATTCATCCTTTTTTCTAGTTTTGAATCTCAGTGACTACTAGATTTTTGCAAACATGTTAAAATATATTTCTTCGTTTCTTTTTCTCTCTTACTTCCCCTCTCTGCCTCCACAAATCCCGAAGACCAATCATGAAATGTTTCCAGAAAAAGCACACGATTAAACCCAGATCTTCAACTTCCAACGTAGACTTCTGCCACCAAGTCTCTTTCTCCAATATTAGGAATCTATGTTAAAACCTTCCAGAGGTTGAAACCTAATTGCAGGAGACCAGACAGAGCCTAATTTTCCTAAACGAAACTGGCATTGGACCGACTATTTCCCTAGAAGAGTTTGAAATTAAAGGATACTCTAATGTAATATCTACATCAGATCCCTAAGATCGCCATGAGCATGGAATATGTGCCTACATTAAAGATGGTTTTCAATGTGGTAGGGATATCTCGAGAAAAGATTCAAAATTACCTTATATGTGCTTCCGGTTTGCACTTGGTCACACGACTGCGTTTATCGCCCCCGCAACAGCGGAGGTACTATCTTTAAGAGCATATCTGTAAAAATTGACTACATCCTACCTGCTCATCCTTCGGCTAACATTCACATATCTGGAGACTTCAATGTTCACAATCTGGAAGGGTTAACCCACTCAAACAAGACAGATGATGAGGGGAGGTTCTGTCACAGTTTCTCCATTGTTTATTACGTCACTCAGATTGTTCGCGAATCCACCCGTGTGGCCGATACTGACGGTAAGTATCCACGTCACCTAGATCTTTTCCTCACAACTTGCCCTGAGCTATATTCATATTCTGTTCTGTTTCCACTGGGATCTTCCGACCACCCTGTTATATCAGTTAAGATAAAAACGAAATGTCCTCAGACGTACCTTTCCATCGTATAGTATATCGATAGTCTATAGCTGACTGGAATAGCTTCCGTTCATTCATATCCGATATATCTCTGCGTTCCCTGTTTAAACATGATGTGTGCTCTATAGTAACAATCCTGACGGAATTGTGAACTGTAGGTATAAACCGTTTCATAGCCTCCAAAAATTTCCAGCAAAAACTTAACAGCCAACAGTGGTTCTCTCCGGAATGTGCTGCTGCCATTGTGCACAGAAATCACTTTTCCCATTGCTTCCAACGTAACAGATATACTGAAACTGAAACCGTTTTTATAACTGCCAGCAACAACTAACAGCAAAATAAGAGCAAAAGAGTAATGATAAACGCAAATAAGTTGTATGCACAGTCCGTCAATTCCAAAGTCGCAGAGCAGCGGCTTGGTTCCCACCCGTTTTGGCAAATAGCAAACAGGATCCTGAACAGAAGTGTGCGTTCTATCCCAACTATCATCAAAGGTCCTGGGGTCATCTCGGCAGCATTAGACAAAGTCAAACTCTTTGCTAAGAACTTTGCAGCTTATTCTACCCTTTGCAACCAATGCCGCCAGCCCCCTATATTTCCTCCTGTATCTGAAAAAACGCCATGCGACATACAAATATCTGTGCGTGATGTTGCCAAGCTAATCAAAAACCTTGATTCCAGTAAAGCAACTGGGCCCGACAACATCCCAATTATAGTGTGCGAAAAGCTTCAACCAGAACTAGCTCCCATACTTACAAAGCTGTTTACGCACTGTCTTTAGGAGAATTGCACCCCAACACCCTGAAAAATCTCATCAGTATGCCTTGTATTTAAGAATTTGGGTTATCTCCCTCTCAGTACAAACCTATAAGTCTCCTATGCGTCATGAGTAAGTTACTTGAATCTGTGTTAAAGAGAGAAGTAGTCAACCACCTCAGCAAAAATAACCTTCTTAGTGACATGCAATATGGCTTCCGTTCTGTTAGATCTACAGCAGATGATGACTAGAGGATTAGTGAAACTCTCGACGGAGGCTTCCTTTTTAGGGCAATTTCTCTTGACATATCCAAGGCCTTTGATAGGGTACGGCGTAAAGGTCTACTAAACCAGATCTCTAGCTATGGCATATGTGAAAATGTATTTTCAATTATTAAATCATTTCGCTCTGATAGGTTCATAACAGTACTGGTTAACGGGCAGTAATCAGAAGCTCACAGTATTAATGCTTGAGTCCCTCAGAGGTCCATCCTGGGTCCTACTCTCTTCCTGATCTATACTAATGATCTTCCAAATCACATCCTAAGATAATTAGTAGACATTTATTCTGACGACACTACCATCTATAGTAACACATCAAAGGTCGTAAACGACCAAGTTCTCTCTGATTTTCTCTCCTCCTATCCTGAGCATGTGTTACAATGAGGGAAAAAGTGTCTGGATACTTTTAATGCATCTAAATCCAAGCTTCTATCTTTGCATCATCGACGTTCTGATCCCCATCTGCCATCAATTGAAATGAATGCCTCTCGTCTTGGGGAAACTTCATGGTTGGCAAGCTTGACCTTTACTCCTGATCTTAAATGGAATACGTACATCAAATATGTTGCCAAGGTCGCTGGAAAAATGATGGGATCCTTCTATCGATCCAGTATATATCTCACTGCTGATGCATTTATCTACCTATATAAGAACCAGGTAGTCCGAGGATGGAGTATTGCTCTCACATCTGGACAGGGGCTGCTAGGTAGACATTATCTTGCCTTGATAAAGTTTACAATAGATTTCGTAGTCTAGTATGAGACGCATTTTTCTCTTCCCTGCAACCTCTTACTCACAGAAGAGATGTTGCGAGTTTTTCTCTGCTTTATCGTTATTTCCATTGCAGGTGGTCGTCTGAGCTCCAATTATTCACGAGAAACATTCGTTTGGCTGTAAACACTATCAATAATTCCCCCACTCTTTATCTGTGCCTAAACCTAAAAGATTCCTTATACAAAGCTTGTTTATGAAACCTGCAAACCAGTGGAACTCTCTTCCGTTATCTGCTTTCCAGCTGACTACAATATGGCCGTCTTCAAGTCCAATGTAAACAAGTTCTTGATCAGCCATTCCTCATAAATAATCCAATTTACCAAATTTATACTTCTAACGATTACTGTGATATTGCCCATTTGACCACTGTACACCCTCTAACCTTTATTCTGTAATGACCTCTGAGCGTTGATAAGTGGTGATTCCTTTGTAAAATATTCTTTTTTTAAATCAAAAAACATTAAATAGATTTCTGAATAGAAAGAGATATGAGCATGTAATAGAAACTGAGAAATATTTGGATGCCAAAAATAAATTGTTGCATAAAATAACATCGAATTGTTAGAGTAACAGTGAAAAGGAGATTGTGTTGCTGAATTAAGTCGAACTTTGTCTGACGTGAAAAACAGGGAAAGTGGAAGTGAACTGGCAGGTATAAAAGATTGTATTGATGAAAATCTAGACCCAGAAAAGACGATCACTGGGACTAAACGTGGCTAAAAAGTGGCGAGTGTTTAACAGAATAACTTTTGCGTGGCAGGTTAAAGTACAAATACATTTTTGTATATATATTTCGATATTCTTATAAAGTTGAGTTTTTCTCGCTCTGGCATTAATATTAAAAGCCTAATTTTGCTTTTACAAAAAATTATTAAGACGAACTTTTTTAATATACCTGAGTATATTAAAAAATTTCGGTCCTGGATATGACCTTAAACTATACCCAGTGGTGAGGCCCCAGCTTGCGGGCTTTGGGGAGTGTGGATCCACTCTTTAATTACCATTGCTCCCATGTACACTCTGACCCAGAGTAGTAGTACCTGTTAGGGTCCCAACTATGGATTAAATAGAAACTGACTTGAAAACAACGAATATATTATATTTACAAAAATTCTTCAAAATCTTTGGATTCGGCATTAAATAACCTGAAAAAGATTAATATGCTGTAAAACAATAACAACCAACCAACCAACCAACCAACCACAAAGTTCGTTTTAATAATTTTTGTAAAAACAAACGTAGGCTTTTAATATTAATGTCAGAGCGAGAAAACTCACCTTTATAAGTTGCATGGATATGCAAGCGATCACTTGAATGTTAACTAATTTGCATATTCCTTTAATAAACGAGCGTTAATTAATTACTTATTCATTTTTATGGTTTCTTAGTTACTTTTTTGGTGGGTAAAAAACTATTTTTGAATATTTAGACTACGAAGTCGATTTTTTAGATATAGGGTATTTGGACGTGTAGTACCCTTTGGAATAGTTTTCTAGCCGGTAAAATTATTGCCAATGAGTCAAAATTAAAAAGAATACATATATCTTTGGTTGGCGTAAGTTTACGATACCCGTCTCCTCCTAAACAACGTCATTTTCTGCAGGTTTTCTGTGCAGATAAGTTAAGCTTAACGCTAACTGGTACGTCTGGAGAGCTATAAGTTTTGGTTTCGATTCGAGCGGAAAACGCATTAGTTATTTTATTTTACTTTTAGAAATTACTACTATATATTAGATACGATATAATAATAGATAGAGTTAGGGCTCTAAGATATTAAATACGAAATCTGCATGAATTAAAATATAATATTTAAACATATTTTATGACTGGGCAACAGCGAGCGGACTGCTGTAAATACACACACACACACGCACACACACACACACACACACACACATATATATATATATATATATATATATATATATATATATATATATATATATATATATATATATGAATTTAGGCAAACTACTTGTCCATTTTTTGCTAGGTAGGAAAACTGGTCCATTATTGAATAAATATCGTTTAAAAACACATTTTCTGACTGTTTTAGAAGGAGATATGGTTTTAAAGAGAATACAGATACCATAAAATATTGTTTTTAATATTTTTACATGTTTACTGTTTTTTAAAAAAAATAAGATTTATTTTTCTTAGTGTTTGTTTTCTACCTAGCTTCGTTAGTTTTTAGTGGTTCAACTCATTTTAAAGAGTTTATTAAAAAAAAAAACAAGAAATGTCCGACATGAGAGGATCACGTCTTAGGAGTCTCGATAATCGGTCTAAAATAGAAAATTAAGAAAATATTAAGGTGGATATAGTTTTTAAACGAGCCTTCTCCAAAAGAAAATAAAGTTGTATTATCGTAGTACCACAAAAAGTGTTAAAACTAAAGTATTTTTTTAAATAAATATATTATTTCGTTTTTCGTGTCATGACTCCGTATCTCTGTGACTTCGTAATCAAGTCTATTTTTTAACAAGAATAAACAAGTAAATGTTTTTAAAAAATATTAATGGGGCGTGTAGTCGCCTTTAAAAACATTATCTCCTTCAAGAACAGTCAGAAAATGTGTTTTCAATCGATATTATTCAACAATGGACGAGTTTTCCTAACTGGCAAAAATGGACGAGTTTTACGGGGATGAGTTTTTCGGACAACATATATATATATATATATATATATATATATATATATATATATATATATATATATATATATATATATATATATATATATGTGTGTGTGTGTGTGTGTGTGTGTGTGTGTGGTCTGTCATGGTCACAGGGATGACAATCAAGCAAAAAAACAACCTAAGCAAGATTCATCTCAAAGCAGCAAAACTAAAGCTAGCCTGCCTGGACGCTATATATACAAATGAAGGCAAATTTGAGCATATTTTATTGGTTTCAAAATATAGGTTCTTTTTTTACTAAATGTCATAAAATTTTAACCTTAGAATAGTATTATAATCTTCAAAAAGTCTGTAAATGTTCATGTAGTTCCGTCACATAGAACCAAAGATATGAGAATTTCAATATTCGATTTGGCTATGAGTATATATATATATATATATATATATATATATATATATATATACATATATATATATATATATATATATATATATGGTCAACATCACGAACTTCGGAATATAGACTTTTGTCATTAATTCATTATATATATATATATATATATAATGAATTAATCTATATTCCGAAGTTCGCGTTGTTGACCATCTTACAATTTATTCCTTTAATTTAGTTGACATTTACAATTCTTTCATACAATTACATCAATTGAAATTAAAGGAATAAATTGTAAGATGGTTAACATCATGAACTTTAACATATAGACTTTTGTCATTCATTCATTATATTGCTCTGTAATTACACTGAACTTATTAAATAAGGATTGATACATATTATAAGGAAATAAAGTATATTTCCACAGAAATATATATATATGTATATATATGTGTGTGTGTGTGTGTGTGTGTTTTGATATGAAGTCATTATTCAAGCAGGTCTGATTGAACAAGACAGTTATTTTTCCCCGATTTTTTTTTTAATCTTTTCAATTCTTCGAGCGGTATTTTTCTTTCATTTCAGCTTGCATGTTGTATACTATGCCGCCCCAAAAGTTGTTCTTCAGCCATATTCTTTTCAAGCGCTTTCCATCGGTGCATCTGATCGTCGTCAGTGGCGATTTTTGCTGTTGTTGTTTTCTTTTTCTTTGAGGCTTGGTGTATTTATAGTTAGTTTTTTTATTTATTTTATTTGTTTTTATTTTATTTTATTGGTTATAAAGGTGGATGCAGGATGGGCTGATTATATTTTCAATTTTAATTTTATATTTTATTTATTTAGTTTATTGTTAGTTATTGAATACAGTTAGTATATTTGTTCCGGTATTAAATGAGATCCGGTTAATAAGGGACTGTATTTTTTTAATTAGAATGGCTTGAAGTAATTTTAGTTCTCGTGTGCAATTGTTAAGGTATCGAATTTTAGTATTGTTAGTTAAGATGTTTCTAATGTCGGACGACTGTAGGTTTTTATCATGGAATGTTAGGTATTGTTTTATGGCGCTATTGTCAACTGAATAATAGGTTAGTTGTCGGGAGAGTGTTATTTTGGTGTGGCCTATGTATGCGTGGTATGAGTTTTTAGAGTGGGTCCGGAGACATTTTTCGAAGGAGCAAATAAATTCATACTCTACATTAGTTAGATTTAGAGTAATATTAGTATTATTATTGATTTTTATTATTAAATTGAAGGTTTTAAATTTAGTATACTATATTATTAGGTTAATCAATTAAACTCAATCCCCAAAATCGATTAAGTCGATCCCCATAATCGATTAAATCGACCCTAAAAGAAAGTTATAAAGTGGGTGTCCATTTCACGTTTAATTAATATAGAAAAATAATTCCCCGCTTTTTAAAACTATAATTTCATTATATCTTGAAAATTACTTGTTTCCTGGAATTTTAAACATTTTTTTTAGCATTATCGAAAACCTATAATAATAGTAATTTTTACAGAATTATTTGAGGGTGAAAAAATGCTGCACTTTCACCAATGTTTCAATCATAGTCAGTTGTTCTCTTAGTTTTTTATATGAATTACAATATATCTGATATTTCCCCAAAACCTCTGGCCTTGTTAGAGGGAAGATTAAAAATTGCTGATATGGTTTCAAATGATCTGAAATAACAGCAAGGGGGGACTTGATTCCAAATATTTCTCATATCTTATATCCTCTCTCTTAAGTTTTCATGCATAAAGTAAATTTCAAAATGTATAAGGATTATGTGATACGGGAGATATTCATAACCGCACTCTATTTCCAAAAGAGGTGAAATATAACATATGAGAAATATTTGGAATCAAATTTCCCTTTGCTGTTATTTAAGATTATTGTAAAACTTATCAATAAGTTTTTGTTCCTCCTCCATCAAGGCCAGTGTGTTGGGAGATATCAAACCGGGAATAACATTCCTACGAGTTTGAAGACACTTCCAATGGTAATCGGAAAAGCGCAGAAAAATTCTTTAAAAGGAATCTAATAGTCTGAATTGAAAGTCCAGTGGGTAATATAATCCGGTAGGAAAAAAAATAATAAAATCAGCTCAAATTGATAAAAATTGTTCTTTCAATCATTATAATCCAAATATAGCAAAGTTGATCGAGAAAAGAGAAATATAGAAATAGAAAAATATGTTTCATATGTTTCTTAAACACCGATAGAAGATGATATGTTGTTTTTTTCTAAAATTATTGATTGTCTAACGGCTGCGCCCGAATTGTGCTACTGTTACTGAAAATTATAAAATGTATTCGAAAAACGTCAGAGAGAATATTGGGCATAGCATTACTAAACTGACTGCAATTAAATGAAAAAAAAAACAATTGAAACACGTAAATAAGTAAATACGGAGTTTTTACTGTTTTACAAATGCATTTTATTCGCGGCTATCTGCATTTTAATAGATCGTAAAAATCACTAAACACAGTTTCATGGTTCAATGCTTGTTTTGTGTATTTGTTCACACAAATTTCGCCTGTAACATAAGGCTATTTTATTGTAACTAACCTTTCCAACCAGTGCCTATGACATAAACCCGGCTAGCCTCTCACAATCATCGCCGTAACACCACAATAAATGAAGAATTATTATTATTATTATTATTATTATTATTATTAACAACAACAACAACAACAACAACAATAATAATAATAATAATAATAATAATAATAATAATAATAATAATAATAATAATAATAAAAAAAAATTTCACAGCAGCATTTTTCCCATGCAATATATTGTTGCTGGGCATGCGGAGAGCCTTCTATTCAGCATGAATGAAGGCACAATCATATTCTAGTTTGTTTTTTTTATTAAAACTGTACTGCCTCCTTACTAAAATAATAACTTTTGATATATTTTATGGGCTGAGTATTTCATTACAAACACACCGGTCAATTAACTCATATTTTATCATTTTTCATAATTATTGAATATGTTACTACGTTCGACAATAATTTTGCATAATTTCAATCCACATTATCGCCTCTCCCTTTACTAAAATAGTAAATTTGATATATTGTATCGGCTGATTATTTTATAAAAAAACACAACTATTAATTAACTCACATTTCATCATTTTTTTTAATAATTCTTGGATATAGTACTAATTTTGACAATGATATTTCATCATTTAAACTCACCATATCGCACACCTTACTAAAATAATAACTTTGATATATTTTATAGGCTGATTATTTCATTACAAACACATACATCAATCAACTCACATTTCATCATTTTTTGTAATTCTTGGATATGTTACTAATTTCGACAATATTTTTTTTATAATTTAAACCAACGTTGTCGCACAACATTACAAAAATAATAACTTTGATACATTTGCTGGGCTGATTATTTCATTATAAACACTAATCAATTAATCTCCATTTCATCATTTTTCACAATTCTTGGGTATGTTACTAATTTTGACAATCATTTTTTATAATTTATACCCACATTATCTCCCTCTCTTAATAAAATAATAACTTTGAAATATTGTCTGCGGTTATAATTTTATTACAAATACACTTATGCATGAACTCACATTTAATCATTTTTCATAATTCTTGGATATGTTACTTATTTCGACAATCATTTTTCATAATTTTTAACCCACATTTTCGCCCTTCCCTCTTTACTAAATTATAACTTTGATATATTGTCTAGGCTGATTATTTCCTTACAAACACACCAATCAATTAACTAATATTTAATCATTTTTCGTAATTCTTGGATATGTTACTAATTTCGACAGTAATTTTTCATAATTTAAGCCCTCCTTATCTTCTTCCCCTTTACTTATATAATAACTTTGATATATTGTCTAGGCTGATTATTTTATTATAAACACACCAATCAATTAAATCACATTTTGTCATTTTTCTTAATTATTGGATATCTTACTAATTTCGACAATACTTTTTTTTATAATTTTAACCACTCTCGTCGCACTCTCTTACTAAAAAAATGTTTTGATATATTTTCTGGTCTGATTATTTCATAAAAAACATAACTATCAATTAACTCACACTTCATCATTTTTCTTAATTCTTTGATATGTTAGAAATTTCAACTATTATTTTTAATATTTTTAACCCACATTATCAACCACCCACTACAAACATAATAACTTTGATATATTATCTGGGATTATTATTTCATTTCAAACACACCAAACCATTAACTCACATTTCGTCATTTTTCATAATTATTGGATATGTTACTTATGTCGACAATCATGTTTCATCATTTTAACAAACATCATCGCTCCACTTACTAAAATAATACCTTTGATATATTGTCTGATCTGATTATTTCATTGCAAACACACTAATGCATTAAATAGCATATTATCATTTTTCATAATTCTTGGATATGTTACTAATTTTGACAATTATATTTCATAATTTAAACTATCCTTATCGCCCTCTCTTACTTACATAATTACTTTGATATATTTCCTGGGCTGATTATTTTATTATATTTTATTTTATTTTTTTACATTTTCAACCCAAACAAGGCACATTGCCACTTTGGTGTAGGGGGCTACTATCAGGGGAAACAACTACTGGGGTACTATGTAGGGATTTGGGCAGCAAGATGTTGGTTCACGTTGCACTTGAACTTCTGCATGTCAGTACAGTTGGGGAAGCAGTGACCTGGAATGGAGTTCCAAAGTCTAGCGGTTCTGAGGAAGAAACTACCGGAGTAGAAAGATATTTTACATCTAGGGATCTCTACAGTGTGGGGGTGGGATTTTGCAGCCTGTCGGGTCTGTCGAGGGTGTTCACGTCGTGGGGGCACAAGTGCTTGCAGTTCATCAGAGCATTCACCATTAAAATACTTGTAGAACAGGCAGAGGGATGCAACGTTTCGTCGATGGGACAGAGGCTGAAGCTTAGATGCTAGTTTAGGGCCTATCAGATTTGCGACTCTCTTTTGAACCCTGTCAAGGAGCGAGAGACTAGTAGCTGATGCACCAGCCCAAATATGACAGCAATACTCCATACATGGGCGAATGGTTGCCTTACAGAGGTACAGGATACTTTCGGGTGTTAGTAGTTGTCTATCACAGTAGAGAGAGCCCACCTTTCTTGCAGCGGCCCTGGCAATGCCCTCGATGTAATTGTTCCAACTCATGTTTCCTGTGAACGTTAGGCCAAGGAGCTTGAAAGACGTACTTTCAGATAAAGAGTCGTCGGCCATTGCTATAGGTGGTAGAGAAGGTTTCTTGTAATTATTGAATGAAACCAGTTTAGTCTTGGCGGCATTGAACGTGACCATCCATTTTTGTCCCTATTCCACTACAGATTGGAGGTCATCCTCTAGTGTTTCTGCCATTACTTTAGATATATGTTCATTTGTTTTCCTGTCGTGCCTGCTATAGAGTGTGGTGTCATCATTATATATTCCCATCTCAGAGGCAATTTTGTTGGGGAGGTCATTTATTAATATCAGGAACAGTAGAGGTCCAAGGATAGATCCCTGGGGCACTCCCGCATTTATATCATATTGTTTAGATGTACGATCGTCGAGGACAACCTGGATTTTTCTCTTATCTAAGAAGGATTTAATTATGTTAAGTATTCTACCAGTGATACCGTATGATATAATCTTCCTGAGGAGACCCTCACGCCATACTCTGTCAAAAGCCTTAGATATATCTAGAGCTACCGCTCTGCCTTCTCCCACTTTGTCCTGTGAATGGTATATGCGTTCAGAGATTACAGTGAGGATGTCTGCTGTGGAACGGGCTTGTCTAAATCCACATTGTTGGTCGGTCAGAAGTTTAGCATCTGTAAGGTGCTGGACTAGAGCATGTTTAATTAAGGTCTCAAATATTTTGGCAAAAAGTGGGAGGAGGCTAATAGGGCGATAATTTAATGGGTCAGTTCTTTCGCCAGAATTCTTGAATACTGCTACCACAGAAGCAGTTTTCCAACAGCCCGGAAAGCAAGATTCATTAAGGCATTTGTTGTAGAGTTTGGAGAGAACTGAATCTACTTCGGCTAAGCACTTTTTAATAGCACAGCTGGGATGAGATCGGGTCCACATGCTTTTGAAGTGTCAAGGTTTTTTATGATAGCATGCACCTGAGCAGGGGTGGTTTTTAGATCGTCTAGCGTGGCGTCTGTTCGCATAGGAAATTGAGGTAGGGGGTGGTTGGAAGGGTCCAGTGTGGAGTTTGAGGCAAACCGATTGGCAAGCATGTTAGCCTTTTCGGTTGCTGAGCAAAGAACCTCGTGATTGTTGGATAGTGGGGGAATTGTTGATTGCCTATTATTTACTACACTGTTGTAGATTTTCCAGAAGTCATGAGTTCCTAGTTTTTGTGCTTCGATGCGTTTTTAGTGGTTTCCGTAAATGCCCTCTTAGCTGTCGCTATTTTTTTCTGAACGTTACTTCTAGCTTCTATATACTTCTGTCTGTTTGAACCGGACTTATGTCGGTTAAACCTGCGGAATGCATGCTGCCTTTGAGCAATGGCAGTTGCGCAAGTCGAAGTAAACCATTGGGGAGAGTGGGGCTTGCTATAGAATTTCCGCATGGGAACATGCGCTTCGATTACAGTTTTGAACCATTCAGTGGTCTCGTTTGCACACTGTTCAGCAGGAAGAGAAAAAATATTTCCTCATGGGGCGTCTCTGATAAGATCTTTGATGGCTTCCAGTCAGCCTTTTTATAATATCTCGTTGTTTTGAGCACTGGCTCTTCAATTTTGGGTCTAGAATTTAGGTCGATTTCAACCATTATCACTGCATGATCAGCGTTCCCAAGTGGGCTGTCGACTTTCGTTATACAATCATCAGGAACTCGATTAACTCATATTTAATCTTTGTTCATACTTCTGGATATGTTACTAATTTCGACAATAATTTTTATAATTAAAAACCCACATTATGCCTCTCCCCCTACTTATATAATATATTTGATATATTGTCTGGGCTTATTATATCATTACAAAAACACCAATCAAGTAACTCACATTTCATCATTTTTCATAATTCTTGGATATGTTACTAATTTCGACAATAATTTTCATAACTTTAACCCACCATGTCACTCTTCCTTACTTAAATAATAACCTCGATATATTCCCTGGGATGATTATTTCATTACAAACAAATAAATAATTTTTGGGTATTCTCATAATATATATGTTTCACCTATCTTATCCAATTCCGGGTGACGCCGCGTATTATGCTAATATATATCGTTCAACTATCTCATTCGATCCCAGGCGAGGCTGCGTATTTTGCTACTATATGTTTTCCACCTATCTCATTCAATGCTGGGCAACGCTTTCTGATAGTATATATTTGAACATCTCATTCAATCCATGGTCTGACTTCATGTCCGTCACACCACGGTTGAAAATATACATTAAATAAAGTAATTTTTTAATCGTAAACTGTTCAGCGATTTCCGGGACTTACTTTATATCCCAAACCCACTGCTAAAAATATACATGAAATAATGTAATGTCTAAATAGTAAACTGTTTCAGCCATTTCCGGGACCGACTTTATATCCCAAACCCACTGCTAAAAATATACATGAAATAATCTAATGTCTTAATAGTAAACTGTTTCAGCCATTTCCGGGACCGACTTTATATCCCAAACTCACTGCTGAAAATATACATGAAATAATGTAATGTCTAAATAGTAAACTGTTTCAGCCATTTTCGGGACCGACTTTATATCCCAAACCCACTGCTAAAAATATACATGAAATAATCTAATGTCTAAATAGTAAACTGTTTCAGCCATTTCCGGGACCGACTTTATATCCCAAACCCACTGCTAAAAATATACATGAAATAATCTAATGTCTAAATAGTAAACTGTTTCAGCCATTTCCGGGACCGACTTTATATCCCAAACTCACTGCTGAAAATATACATGAAATAATGTAATGTCTAAATAGTAAACTGTTTCAGCCATTTCCGGGACCGACTTTATATCCCAAACCCACTGCTAAAAATATACATGAAATAATGTAATGCCTTAATAGTAGACTGTTCAAGCCATTTCTGGAACTGACTTATAACCCCCATCTCACTTTTGAAAATATGCATGAAATAAAGTAATGTATAAATCGTAAACTTTTTCAGCCATTTCCGGGACGAACTTCTTTATCTCCCATCCTACTGTTAAAAATATGCATTAAATAAAGTAATGTCCAAGACGTAAATGGTTGCAGCCAGCCATTTCCGGAACCGACTCCATTTTTCCCAACTCAATGTTAAAAATATACATTAAATAAAGCAATGTGTAATGCGTAAACGGGTTCACCCATTTTCGGGACTGATTTAATATCCCCCACCCCACTGTTAAAAATATGCATGAAATGAAGTAATGTTTGAATCGTAAACGGTTTGAGTAATTTCCGGGACTGACTTCATATGCCGTAACCCACTGCTTAAAATATACTTGAAATAAAGTAATGTTTTAATCATAAACTGTTTCCACAGCTTTTCGAAAGTAATACATAAAAACATTACCACTCCGATTTTCGAGCTGAAAATCATCAAGCACACAGAAAACTCCTTAGTGAATATAACATATAAGTCTATTCAAATTGTTGCAACCAAAATCGGATTTCAGCAAATACGAAATAGCGTTCTATACACTGCATTATCGTCCATGTTCGGATTAGGCAGCTGTTAATGAAACAGCAGAGACCGGGTTATGACTAAGAATCTATTCTGATTATAAACATATACTGGTCAAGTAAAGAGTGACACATATTTCACAATATATACAAGTGGGGAGTTGGCATCTTGAAGGATTTCTATTAACAACGAGGAGTAACTGATTTATTCGAATGTCAAAACGATGCGCTGGGATAGAGCATCACCAGAAGCAAGTTGCGCAATACTCAGTCAGGGAACACGTACTCATACATGGTACATTTTTTACACACAAACCTATAAAACTTTGTAGCAAGATTTTTTGGTGGTATATTTTTGATCGCACTAGCTCTGGGTGTATTAGTCTACTATCTATAATTTAATCAAGATGTTTTATGTTTCCATGCAAAAAGATAGGAATTTTCTTTTTTTTAATTTAAACCCATATTCCTGAATTCTTTTTAAAAACTTCGTGGAGATTATATGTGTGTTGCTAGGTGTTTAGCTGATCGCTAGGATGCTTTCTAGATTGGCTGTCGCAAATCCCAGTCTGCTAAGAAATATGTCCATTACATGTTGAAAAATGGCTGCTGCAATTTTAAATTCAAATGATAATCGTCCAGTTTTTGTCAAACCCTTCTTATTATTTTCACGAAATAGTGTTGACTATTACTTGTCCGCAAGTATATGTCAACGAGCTTAATTTGACATTTGAGAAAAAAAAAACTTTCCTCTGTTGAGTTAGGTGAATATACTGGGAACTTGCACCGTTAGGCTTGCACGCGACTCTTTTTCTTTTAAATTTAACTAAAACTATCTACTCATCTTCAAATTGTATTTGTACCACGATGACATATACAGCTATCGTTTTATTTTTATTATAAACGTATACGTTTTTTTATTAAGAACGTATACGTTTTTTATTCTATTTTTCTATGTTTAAAGATTTATTATGAGCAGTTTGTGCTGGAATAAACTTGTAATTAATATATTCAGTCGATATTTGTACTTGCAGAAATTACTTGAAATGTTCAACTTGCTCAGCTTTGCAATTTTATGATAGCTGTTTATTTTTAATTGTAAATCTGCAGTCTGGTTTTCTGTATATGCGACCGTGATTAAACCTTCTGCCATATTTTGAAGCGTTAAAACAGGTTCATTTTCTAGTTTATTACGAACCCTTCTTACAATTTACGCCTGATACTAAACTTGCGCGATTAGACATTTAAAGTTGCTACCCCCAAACGCTGACAGTTTTAAATTATCGTGGTCTTAATCTGCTATAAGTAGTATAGTCTTCTCTTTCTGTTGTGGGGATTCACCCATGCGTAAAAGATTAACTTTTCCGAACTGTAGAAATAGACCGAGAGATACGACTGTCGGTATAGTCTAAAACTGTACTTGAAGATATTTTCATTTAAAACTAAAGAGAATAGTTTTTCCATCGCAGAAAAATAATCTTAAACTAATTTCAACGCACAGCAGTAAACTATGATTAGTATTACTACAATGCTATTTTACCTCGAGTAAGTAATTTTTTTTTTAGTTTTGAAAAATTCAAAACGTATACAAGATGGACGGCTTTAAAGAGGCTATTTTAAAAATGTTCACACAACAGCAGAAGATGGAAGGAAATACTGTTTAAACAACAACAAACCTACAGAAACAACAGACGCTACAGCAGCGAGAACTTCTAACACAACGGCTCCAAATATATACAAGAAAATAAGGAGAAACTTCTCAAAACCTTAACCAATAAACCAACAAGGAACGGTAACACAGCGTTTTCGCAAAACACAATATGGAACAACATGCAGACGTTTAGTTATGTCCCTGATAAAGATCAAATGTTCGACGCATTCTTTAGAAATTATAAGGACATCTGCATGGTCGGTTGCGAAGATTTGTCTTATTTGACTGAAGGGTACGACTCGCGGTGTCTTCTGTGTATTTCGTGGTACGCAATCTTTGCGGTATGTACTACTCATTGTATATTCTGTTTTGTTTTAATACAATGTTCTTTTCTAACCATATCTGATATGAATCCTACCTTTTTTAAGCATATCTGATATGAATCCAACTTTTTTTAACGATAATGTACCTTATGAATCTAATGAGAAAAGTGTTGTGCAATGGAAAGCTGAAATGATCTCCATGGCAACATCTTTTAAATCGGTCTTTTTTACTCACTTCTAAAATGACAGTTTCATATCTTCAATCAGTTCACTTTTAACCCGAGATGACAATTTTCTCCATTCATTATTGCTTGATTCCTTATAACGTGCCAAGTAGTTTAGATTCCCTGATTTATATTTACAACGTCTTTTATATAAGTATTATCCCCAATTACCTTGCATATCAGGATTCCAATATTTTTTATACGATGCTCATCGCAAAAGTATATCTTAAAATCTTCTCCTTCTTTGGAAATTTATTTAACGTGTTGGGACTGAACATAACTTCTGTTTATAGGAAATTGATTTTGATTTCATCTTCATATCGATTAATATATAAGGACGGATAAAAATTTGCTGACGTAATTTGCTTTCTACTAAGAAATGGCGTAATTATTTTGTTTTCAATTGAAGTCTTAAACAGAAGTTTAATAAACTTGTGAACTGAAAAATAATTCTTACAAAGAAATTACCCATGAATGCAAGTCTCCGTCTTAATATAACCACGTATTTTTCCTAGAAACCAAATATGAATATCAAGATGTAACTAATACGTAAAATCATTTTGTTTTTTTGTGTTTTTTTTTTGTTTCAAAATGAATCGTATTTCATCGAGGGTATGGGTCAAGATCTGCTTAAAGTTTGTTTGACACAATCTCAGCTAGACAGTTTAATTACTATCTATCGTGATGTGTTTATTTTCGGGTTCAACTCAGATTTCACGTGAAGAGGTTCTGTTACTTCTTATTTTTATGTTACGTCCAATATATATATATTATATATATATATATATATATATATATATATATGAGAGAGAGAGCGAGAGAGAGAGAGAGAGGAGAGAGTAGACAACCGTTTTGCCGTATAATAGTTGCTAAGTACGGAGTGTTTATAGCTGTGATTCAGCTAGAAGTACAGAAGCAAGTCATTTCGCACAAGAAAAACGAAGAGAAATAATGTTTTTAGATCTGTTAACATTATCGATCTCGGAAGAACTCAATTTTTACGATAAGTAGAACCCATTATTTGAGAGTTCAACCTGTGGAAGTGGAGCAATTGTAGATATACACATCTGCTTCGTCGTATCACAGATGCTCAACGTAACAACTCACACACACACTATATATATATATATATATATATATATATATATATATATATATATATATATATATATATATACATATATAGGCAGCATTTTTTCATTCAAGCAAAAATTATTAAATGCAACGGAGACACTTTGCTTTATGATTCTTTTTTTTTAATCTTTCGCTTTTCCGTATAATTCTTTTCGTATCAAAATCAAAAATATCAATAAAAGTTCCATAGTTGTTGCTGTTACGAGCGCTTTCGATTCGTCCACGAATCATCACCAGCTGTAGAAGTAAAAAAGTCGGAGGAGGGAAAATGAGAACTAAAAGTGAAAACTAAAATATACAGTAAACGATGATCAGTTAAAATATAGAGTCGATGAAAAGTCGATTAAAAATATAGGTCGATTAAAGTTTAAGTAGTCGGGGTCCACGAACTTGCTGACTTTAATACTTGATATATTAATAATACTATATTATAATATTAATGTACTAATATTTAATAGTAAGTATTTACTTATAAAAATTAAACGCCACCACAAAGAATTGGAATAGAGGTGAAGATAAATTCCTGTTTCCGTAAAAATTGTAACAATGTACATAGTATAAGTATTATTTCGTTTATTGAATGGTATCATATTTTGTTACCGAGATTTAATGTTATATTTAGCACATTTACGTTTTTCACGCTTATAAAAGTTGTAAATTTTAAAAGTTACCCTTTAAAGATTCTACGCAATTGTTTTCTTTTTTCATCGATTCACATGGTAGGTTTTACGTAGTATAAGCAACATCCTTCTTAAGATCTCTTCTACAGAAATATATGTTTGAATTTCCTTCAGTAAAACTAATCCAATAAAACCCGTAACTTGTGTCAAATCTTTTGATCCTATCAAAATTATTTGCTATGTAATTTTTGTATCCAATATGAAACACTTTATAAAAGTAATAAATTAATATTTTCCTATAATCAAAAACTTCCCTGCTATTTAAAAACTCTTGATATTTCAACCTATATACACTTTGTCGGTGTTGTTCGGGAGTTTTCTGATTTTTTAAATTTAGTTTGATTCATTTTAAACAATCTTGTTTATGTTTTTTTTTAATTTTTCGTTTTTTTTTTTTTTTGTAAATGTGATTGTGAACAAAATTATTTGGGTATCGGTTTCTCATGAAATTGCTAATCGAATAGATTTTTTATAAAATATAAATAATTTTGTTAAATTCAAAATTTTAAAGCTTCTATTATAGGGATCAGCCACTGATTGAACTCCGTGTTATAATTAGTGGTAGCAGGTTGGACGAATGTCATTCGTGAAAATATACGAAAATTACATATGCTAAATGTTTTAAACCATAATTAAAATAAACATTGAGTAATAAGAAAAACAAAAGAAAATCTAACATTAAAACACAATATATAACAAAAATAAGTTTTCTTCAAAGAACATCAAAATACTTCAAAGAAAAAAAAACATACTTAAATGGACGAAACTATGACGTGCATGTCTGTAAGTGTTATTGAAAATTGAACCAGAAACGAACAACATTCACAATAACAAACGAACCATATACACATTAATACGAGAAGAAATAATTGAAAGCATATACACACGTACGTACACATGCAGTAACATCCATACATTCAGGAAACATTAAATAGAAAGCTGACTGGAACAACATTGTCCCTTTGAAGTTGTCTTCGTCTGTCGCGGTCGGCCGATCAAATTGACTTTCAGTTTGTTTTATGTTTATTTTTTATATTTTCCGCAGAAATTGGGGTGAATGATTTTTGATCGTGTTTTTGTGATGATAACCTTAAAATTCTGCTGGGTGGATCAGAAGAAGGTAACAGCAGTGATTTTGTTAAATTCGAAAGCCTCGTTGCTCATGTTAAAAATAATCATTGGTAATCAAGGCTCGTGGGCCGCATCCGCCGGGCGTAAGTTTCCGACTCTCGTTTTCATATATGAAAAATTGTCGAGTTTTTTATAGCAGAAATTGTCATTTTAATTGACAGTTAAAATGTTTTGACCGTACTTTTTAATTGGCCGATAACACGTTCTTCAATTGGTTTTTAATTGACAGTTAAAATACTTTTAAATTCATTTTTAATTGACAGTTAAAATGCTTTTAAATTCATTTTTAATTTTGAAGCTCACAAAGTAGCATATTCGTTTTTCAACTACTAACAAAAGTTTTAATGTCTGACGAAGACACCGAATCATGAGGGATTTAATTACATAGTTACTTATTTCCATCAGGATATTTAATATGTAGTTTTAGTTTACAATATTTAATTGTTTTTTTAATAAATGTTTAATTAATAATAAATAAATGAAAAATTAATTAGAACACGTTACTTGTCGCATAATTTTATAATTATAAAAATTTAATATGAAAGTATTGGTTTACAGTATTTGTTTTCATAAAGTTCCGGTGTGATTATGAGAAAACAAGCCTGCAATTATTATTATTTTTAACGTGACTGTTAATTCATTAAGTCCTAGATGGATAACCTGACGGCATCTACGAATCGACCAGCACCGAATGGAGTAGTCCCGCACCTGAGTTCTAAACGCGATATTTCTGCGCTCCGTATAGGTAGTTAGGATTAATTAAGTTAGTAGTTACTATAGTAAGTATATAGTAAATAATAGGTCCAGCACTATCAACCAAACTCCAGCCTCTGTCCCACCATCGCAATGTTCCATCTCTGTGCCTGTTTTACAATTGTTTTATGGAATGTAAGAATACGTAGCAAGTATCCCCTCGACGTATTTACTCCCAACTAATCGGACAAGCAGCAGAATCCCACCCCTTACCGTGGAGATCTCTAGATTCCGAAAAGCCTTCTACTCTAAGAGTTTCTTTTCTGGAACTGCTAGATTTTGAAATTCCCTACCCGTTTCCTGTTTCCCTGACTATATTGTCATGCATAAGTTCAAATGTAACATGAACATCAACTCTCTACCGAATATTCATCAACTCTCTACCGGTATATATATATATATATATATATATATATATATATATATATATATATATATATATATATATATATATATATATATCATGCCAAATAGTACTCTCTTACGGTCAAGTTCTTCTTTGAGGTGAATAAGAACAAAAAATATCGCCATAGCACGTCAAACCCCCCAAACCATTCTGCGCATCAGTTTGGCTGATGCATTCACAATTGTAAAAAAGCAGCGCCATTCTGAATGGACTTTAACAACTCATGTTTTACAATCGATATGAAATTCAAATGTCGGCTGCTTAAGTCGATCGCTTCACTGACATTTTTTTTTTCTTTCACGAAACCTAAAATATTTAAACTCCCTATTAGTTCGCCGGAATTTCTATTGAATTCTCTTAGTAGATATCTGGTTTGCAACGCAAGAAAGAGAAAATAACATATGACCTGATTTTTTAAATATTAAAGGACAGAACCTGTTTCAATCTATTTACTATGGCCAAAGAATAGAATTTTGTTACTCTTAAACTTTAGCTTAGATTGCTAAGGAAACCAATACCCGTTCATTTGAAAATACAGTATAAACGACCAAGGAAGATTATGATATCGTTTGAATAATCCATTATTAATTGAATAATATTTTCAATTATTACATATTAAACAAGTTACTTTTAAAAGTAACGTTAAAAAATAAATGATTACAGTCAGATAATTCATGATATGATCATTTTCTTATATTAATACGGCAATATATTATACTAATATTTTCAATCAGGAATTGATTCCTTTTAGCCGCTCATGAGTTCAAGCAAAGACAATCTCACTCATATTGTCAAAATTGCAACATAACTACGGTGAATAATGGCAGACAAATCAACTATGGTGAATGACAAACAAATCACTTATTCATTGTACAATAGGAATGATATCTACCCCACAGGAGTTGATAAATTTTACCCATTCAGAATTCGTCATGGTAATCAGTAGGTGTCACTTTCTGGATCATAGCTTTAACTATAGTGATGTAACTCGATCGGATGGCATTACCATTTACTCTTTTAAACAGAGAGCTGTTAATATGGAATAATACTATTTGGGAGACCCATTCTCAAGTTCTAATAGCCACAATACTTTTGAAAAACGCAACAGGTTATCTCCTCTTCAAGACCTTCTCAAATAAACAAATGAATATTTTCATCATTTTATAAGTGTTGATATTATCACATAAGCAAGTGGCGCTAGGAATTCTACCATATCACACAATCAAGTGGCGCTAGGAATTCTACCACATCACATCTGATTTAGCTAAAATCCAGAAAAGTAAAACCAAGTACAGTAAAGAAATTACAACAAAAAAAAACATGCTTAAACACATTTATTTTTTTGCTTCATATAAGACTACTTTAAACCTTTTTAATATCAACACAGTGTCAGGTCGACAGGTCTCAGTCACCATATTTAGTTCACTTCTTCGATGTCTCTCTCCTTTTTCATGTATGAACAAACGCAAAAGAAACGATATTTTCATGCATAAAATGTTCTTTTATTCAACCAATCACGGACCTCTTATTGTGTTTCGTACCTTACCACCAAAAACCGTTTTTAATAGCAATTCTTATTTTCTTCGTGTGTTTATTCGCTGTCTTTTCATTCAGTCTCTTTTCTATTTTTTTACACGTTTATTATCATCCTTCTTTATTATGATATCTATAATGTTTCTAGCTATATTTTATATCAAATATGGCTCCACGGAATTATTTTGATAAAACCGCATATTAGACATAGACATGAATTTGATTTATATAAATATCTGCATGTTTGTAACATATTTCTACATATTTTCAAACATTCTCGTTTTCAAGATCTACACACTTACACATATTTCATTTAATCAACTCCCTATGAAACACCGTAATGTATAGTTTATACATTAAGGTGTTTCATAGCTTACTCTGGTTTCATCGATTTAATCGTGCTTCCTTTAGGTCTCTTTCTTTATGGAAACTTTCAAAAGAACAAGATGCACATAAATTGCATTGGCTGATATTCATTTTTGTATTTCCTCTATAAAAGATTGTCCATGTCTTTTCAGTTATTAGGTTGTAAAGAAAGTTCTAGCGTAATTTTGAATTTTGATTTAAAATTATGTATTTTCAAATAAGTTTTCGTTGTAACATATTTACTTTATATTTCATTTTAAAGAGTGTTTTTCGCGCTACCTAATCATTAAAATCACAATCGTTTTAAAATAAATGTCTTCTTTTCAGAATGTTTAAAACAAAATTGAAAAAAACCCAACAAATTCGCACAATTTTATTATTTTAATTCAAACTAGTCTGAAAGCTTCTAAAAGAGTTTGCAATATTCAACGAAACGCTTGATCCAGAAACCATTACTGAGCGTACAGCACAATGGTGACTTAAGAAATTTAATGACGGTGACGAGAGTCTTGAAGATGATGAGCGTAGACAATGCACGCACAACTGTTCGAGAACTTCTGAATTAGACATAACGTATACGACGATTTACAACCACTTGAGATAGATTAGAAAAACAAAAAACGATAAATAGATTCTCACGAATTGAAGGGCGAACATGATACAAGACCAACACGTTTCTAAACCGGGTTGTGACTTGCAATGAAAAGTGGATGCTTTACGACGCTCAGCTCAGTGGTTAGACGCCGACGAAGCTCCATGACATTCCTTAAAGCAATAGTTGCACCAAAAGAAAGTAATGTTTAATTGTCTGCGACCGATTTCCTCCATTACATTTTCTTTTAATGAAGGTCAAATCATTACAGCGGAAAGTATTGTCAATAATGGATGAAATGCATCAAAAACTTCGACAACACCCAACATTAGTCAACAGAAAAAGCCCAATTCTTCGCTATGACTATGCCCGATCGTATGTTGCTAAACCGATCCTGCAAAAGTTGAATGAATTGCTTCATCTGCGATAATTTCTAGACTGCTCACCTGCCGACTACCACTATTTCAAGCATCTCGAAAACTTTCAGCATTAGAAATTCTTCAAAAAACTAACCGCTATCAAAAACGCTTTCAGCGACTTCTTCGACACCAGAACGCAAGATTTTAGTTACTGGTATAAAAACACTTGCTTTGCATTGACGAAAATGTATTTATTCTGCTGGTGTCTACTTTGATCAATAATTTTTTGTTTGACTCGAGATATGTTTATCTGAATTTAAAAATTTAAAGTCGCAAAAACGTTGCTGTCAACTTGATACGTGTTGCTGGTATTTGTCTAAGTGAATCTTTTACATGTCTTTAATTTGTATATTTTGATTGTTTTTCAGGCGGGTTAGATTGAAAAGTTATATTCCATGGAATGAACGGGTACATCTATGTGGGGAGATTTTTTATATAATTGGCCAATCATCAAATTTCAGCAGCACTTATCACACGTAATATTGGGGTCTTCATTTTGTTTGTATGTAACTGTACCATTCCCCTTTTCTCTCTCCAATATTGTCAACCCGACCACCCCGCTACACAGTGGTATTTTCTGAATTTCTGTACCTTCAAAATACATTGATCCTTGCTAAGGATTTCATTTGACGAATAGGTGAAATTTACTTTGGTATTTCTATTTGGTTAATACAGAAATTGGATCTCACATACAACAGAGATAAAAGCTCTGTGTTTTAATACGCTTTTCTTGTAATTGTTGTCATGATTGTGCGTATAATTATAGAGTTGAAGTTTGTGAGGCTTCTTTCTGTCAGTGTTAAATAAGGAATAACACTGCATATTATGGAAGGGGCGATTATTGGATATAGGTTTGTGTAGAGGCCGTTCTATTAAAATATAAAAGTTGTGCAATTTGTAAAGATAATAGTGTAACGGGTTATGGTTGGGTAAAGGATAATTGGCCTTATGTATAGTTGTATGCTTATGTATTTTTGTCTTTATATAAAGTTTCCTTTTTATTAGTGGCTGTCATTATTGGCGCCAGTGGTTACTGGTGATTAGTCCTCGTTTGGGCCGATAACTTGCGGGTACTAACGTTAATTGGCTGCCATGACCAGTGTCGTCCTCCATTAAACTGTTCCGAAATGAAACCGTTTGTCTGCGACAAATCAGGGAAAGAAAAGGAAGAAATGAGGTCAGAAAAAAAAAAAGAAATGAGGTCAGAAAAAAAAAGAAATGAGGTCAGAAAATCTAGCTCACTTGTATTCTTACTATTATTTACTGTTATTTTGACTTTGTTCATTATCCAGATTCCTTTCAGCTCTCTGACAAATTCCGTATATTTGCTCCACTTCTCTGTCTCCTTCATCTTTATTTTGTGCTGAAATCTACGACCTCGCATAACTTTTCCTTCTTGTTAACTATTATGACATTAGGTCGTCTTGTTTGGATGGGTTTATCTGTTTGTATATCCTTGGCCTATAGGATTCTGTGACTTCTGCTTGGAAGCACTGCTGCTGGTTTGTGCTTGTACTATTTGTGTGGGTGTTCATGATGCAGTTGTATGCATAATTCTCGGTATACTGCCTTCCCCACTGGGTCATGTCATGTCTATTTTTATATTTTTGGGCTACGTTGCTGCATTCCCTTATTATATGGCTTTTGTGTCGTCTCTTTGTCCACAGAGGCTAATTTTGCTGTTTTCTTTCTCTTGTTGATTTTTGCGTTGACGCGGTTTGTTCTAATCGCACTATTTGTGCGCCTGTTATAAAGGATTCGTTTCTCTTAGGTTTCCTTTTTGTAGCCATGACTAAGTATTTTCGTTGTCTCATCTATTATAATCATTATGAATCGTCTGTGTAGCTGTTTCTCTTCACATTTTGTTATCTCGTCTTATTCATTGCCTCTCGTTTTTCTCTATTGTTCGCTTTTTTGTTTTTTGTTGTTTTTTTTTCAGTGTCTCTTACTGCGGTAAATATTCTGCATAATCAACAATTATTTTTTCGTGTCATTATACTAACCAGTTCTCTTCTTCTGTTTTCCCGTTTCACATTAACCGACTGTCAGCATCATCCTTGCAGTGCATTGTGCACAGTCATGCGTTTCCTTGCATTCTGATCAAAATATCTCAGTTCTTCGTTGGCACAGCCTATAAACGGCCCGGAATATATTACTGCCTATGTGTTTATACTTTTTATTATATTTCTACTATATAGTTTTATTTCTAGATGTTTTTCTTGTACTTCTTAAGTATTCCCTTCCAATTTCTTCTTTCATTTCTGTTACTGTGATGGTGTTTGTTTCGAGAACTCCCAAATAGTTGTAGCTCTCATGTTCACCTAGTGATCATATCTCCGTTTGAGTAGTTTCATGCCTTCCCTTACCTCCAGATTTCCCTTTCTCAAATCAGTAATGCAAGCTTTTCCATACCAAAGTTTATTCAGATATCCTGGCCAAGGATTATGGTTGTGTTTATTAGCGTTCTAGTTTCTGGTCTTCCATGTACATTATGTGATTTATTCTTTCATATGTATTAGTGAACTTGTTTCCGGTTGGGTTTCATTATTAACGTTAGATTATTATTATTATTATTATTATTATTATTATTATTATTATTATTATTATATACTTGCTTACTTAATATTTCGCACATGGGTCATTATCATGAACTGCTCAAGCCTAATAAAGATTGGTGTTCATCATCTTCCTTAATATGCAGCACGTTCTACTTATTTCGATCTCCGTTTGATGTAAGTTTGCGTTATCGCAATAACCATTTTCCATTGATTTATTGTCTCTAACGACTGTTGAGTTCCTCGGAAATTAGCGTAGCAAAAAGTAATTTATATGTATGAATGGTACTCTCTGCTTCTTCTCACCCTCTCTCTCTCTCTCCCACTCTCTTTCTCTCTCTCTCTCTTTCTCCTCGCTATTTCACTCTTCATTTACTCGTCACGGACTTATTTTCATGAAGACAATATCAAATTATGAGATTCATTGATTTATAATAGAAATTTGGTGTCAAGTTTCATAGGTTCTCATCAAGCCAGTCAGTTAGTACACGCATTCATTCCAATTATGAACGTCAAATTTATGAAAATATGAGTGATTTTACTAAATTTGAACTCAACTGAATCAAAAATGTAGGTTAAGGTTAAAAACCACTACTGTTCAAATTCTGTAGAAGTATTAAAATTTGTTTTCTTTAATGTTTTTTTTTTAATGGATTCTGCCAGATGAATCTGATCTTAAAAAAAATGGATGGTCGTTAATAATAAGCTTTCTGCTTGTCTCAACTTGACTTTTCTTACTGATGATCACCGGAAACAAACAAAAGCTGACACATCTTTCCAATCTGAATGTTTCTTTTCATAATCCGAAATCCGTATATTCCCCGGCCACCTTGTAATCGAACCTTTCGAACGTAAGTGGATAATTCTCCGCTTCCTTTCTCGTACGGTAATATCAGCAACTGACGTGTCCCGTTTAATCCCCATGGATGTGAGATGAACACTCAATTAATTGATTCTACAGACATAACTATTTTCTCAGATGTGCTTGCCAAACCATGCTCGAGTTTTATACAAAGTGGGATCTTCGGGAGAGACATGAGCATTGAATCATTTGTTAAGAAATGTTTTTTTATATAGTTCATATTGATTTGCCTCCTTACGAGGGCATAGTGAGACACAAGGTCGATTTTTAATATAGAAAAATCAATTTACCCAAATAGGGCACCACTTTATATTGTTATTTAAAACCAAATTCTACATTAAAATAATAGTTCTTCTAGAAACTAGCTTTTAATTAATAAGTTAAAAGAGTGTCGGTAAATACTAGATAAAACATGTATTTATGGTTGAATTAAATTCTTGATCCTTGATCAGGCGGATAGTCTACGAAACGTCAAACAGAAATTAACCATGCTACGGTTATCCTGGCGTTGCTATAAATAATTTGGGGTTGTATTTTTCCAAGTAAGCGTGTTGTGTCAGGATACATGCAGTTTCCACAGGTGTCGTGAGTTGCACCTACCGTAACCAAAATCTGTCTTAACATATTTTCATCCAACTGCTTACTTGTGTTCTTTGTAGACCTCACCGAGTGACTTATTACAAAACTGACTTCGTTAACACTGCATCTTATTCAATAGGTAACAGTTTTGCTGACCATTCCACACTTAACAATCATAGATAAAAATGATAAACTACAAAATGCTCTCAACACTAAATTTAATGCAATTTTGAGTAATATATTATTAGGTGCTAAACGTACACCATCATCATCATCATCATCATCATCATCATCATCATCATCATTATTATTATCATTATTATTATTATTATCATTATTATTATCATCATCATCATTATCATCATCATCATCATCATGATTATTATTATTATTATTATTATTATTATTATTATTATTATTATTATTATTATTATTATTAGTTGATGTTGTTAGTTGTTTTTGTTTTACAACCCTTTTCAGGTTATTTAATGCCGAATCCAAAGATTTTGAAGAAAGATTTTTTGATAGAATATATTTGTTGTTTTCGAAGTCGGTTTCTATTTAACCCATAGTTGGGCCCCTAACAGGTACTACCACTCCGGGTCAGAGTGGACCTGGGGACAATGACAAAGGGTGACTCTACACTCTCCAAAGCCCACAATCTGGGGCCTCACCACTGGATATAGTTTAAGGCCATATCCAGGACCATTATTATTTGGCTCACATGGAGCTTTCACTAGTAAACAAATGATCGCTTTGGAAACCTGTGGTGTTCTCTGGAAGCTGAGTGACAACAAGTCTCCCCAGATGGCCAGCTCTCTCAACCTCCTTCGATAGCATTTGCAAATAAATCTGCGTCATCGCAACAGCCTCACACCATTGATTTCTCGCTGGTAGTGGGCTTTAGTTTATACTGGAATTTGAGTGGCACTAAGCCTCCCCACGATCCCAGTTCTCTTCGCGCGTGTCCAGCTGGTCGGAATTGTTCCTAGTACTCCTACTATTATCGGTACTATTTTGATTTTCTTCATCATCCAAATCCCTTTTAACTCTCTGGCTAGCTCTGTGTATTTGCTTCGTTTCTCATTTTCTTTCATACTCACCCTGTGGTTAGCTGGGACAGCAAAGTCTACGATTTGGCAGGAGTTTTCTTTCTTGTTAATTATTACGACATCTGGTCTTCTTGCTTGGATCGGTTTGTCCGTCTGTATGTCCATGTCTCATAGGATTTTGTGGTTCTCTTTTTCGAGTGCTGTTGCGGGCTTATGTTTGTACCATTTGTCTGTACGCTCAAAATGCAGTCGTTTGCATAATTCCCAGTGATATGCCCTCCCCACTTGGTCATGCCTGTTTTTTGTATTCCTTTTGGGCCAGTTTGCTGCATCCACTTACTTTATCTCTTCGTCACTCTGTCCACATAGTCTGTATTTGCTGTTTTCTTGTGTTTTATCGATCCTTGCTTTGATATGGTTGGTTCTTATCGAGTTATCTTGTGCTGCAGTTTTATATGTCCTTTTCGCATCCATGTCCAGGTGTTTTTGTTATTCTCATCTTTTATCATTCTTATGAATCTTCCGTGGAGTTGTTTCTTTTCCCATTTCTCTTTTCTCGTTTTGTCATTTGTCTCTCTGTTTTCTGTTTTGTTGTTTTTTTTCTGTGTCTCTCGCTTCCATAATTACCCTTTCGGTGGTTTGCATTATGTATTTTTCGAGTTCTTTTTTCGTATCCTTCACACAGTCTTCTATACAGATCAGTCCTCTCCCGCCGACTTTCCTTTCCACGTAGAGTCCGTCAGTATCGCCCTTTGGGTGTAGTGCATTAATCATGGTTATGATTTCCTGGTTTTCTGGTCGAGTTGTCTCAGTTCTTCTTTTCTCCACCCTGTAAACGGTCCAGAGTATCTTACTAGTGATACTGCCCATGTATTTATACCTTTTATTAGGTTTCTGCTTTCCTATTATTTCGTTTCGGAAGATTCATAAGAATGATAAAAGATGAGAATAACGAAATTTTTTTTTTTTTGAAAATTAAAAAAAAAAATTCTATAAAAAATAGATGAAAAAGTTTTATATTATTCTGATTTTCATATGAAATAATGCCGGCTTTTATGTTTTTGGAAAAAATAGTTGCTTAAGAATTTGATTTTAAGAGGTTTTAATTCGTTTAAAAAACAGCAACTCATTATTCTACTATTTTTTTGGCCGTGCCTAGGTACTTAAATACAGCCGTTGTAGCTTTTTGCCCGAAAAAAAAGCGGGAGAAAAAAGAAAATTAACAACAAACTAAACGCGTTCATCATATTTAGCCAGTAAAAATATTAAGAACGAAAAACTGAAGCGAAAAACAGAAACAAGATGTGAAAGAAAGAAAAAGAATGACATGAATAGAAAAGGTTTTAATAGTGAAAAATGGCAAGAAGGAAAATAAGTTTTACAAACAGAAAAATTGAGATAAAATTGAAAACGTATTTAAAGTTAGTAAAATTATCAGAAAGAAATGAAACTTTTTCAAAATAAAAGAAAAGCTAGAAAACTCCCGAATTCTTTTTAAAAGACAAAATATTTAATCAAGCGCGTCAAACGAGATCGTTTTTTGTCGAAAGAAGAAAACGAATTCCATCAAAATAACAGAAAAAAAGGAAAATAAATAGAAAAATATGAAAAATAAGGAAAAGGTGAAGAGACAAATAATATTTTTTGATTTTGAGATTAAAAAGATCAAAAATTAATATTCAAAAATGCGTCAATTCAACGTGCACGTTTAGCGCGACAGAGAAAAATGCAATTTCAAATGTGTGAGATATAAATCGTTACAAACCCATCGAAACCTCAAGCTAAATATCACGTTCATGCATTTAAATTTATTTTGGAATTCGCATTCTCCTGTTTTAATTAAAATATACGACGGTACAAATTTATAGACTTTTTCTTTGGATCAAGTTAATCAAATACGCTTTAACACTTAAAATCATATTTTTTAAAGTAATTCAAGTTTAAACAGATTTTAACTTTCATTTCACTATTCATGGTTCATTAGATAAAATTGAGTGTACTAGTTTTTAAAGTATAAAACTGCTTTACTTTATATAATAGATATAAGAATATGCTATTCAACTTATCATACATTTTTAAGTTCAAATCTCGCACTTCCAGATGGTGGTTGCAACAATCCACATCTTCATTTTTATAAAGTTTAACTGGTTAGTTTGTTTTAATATTACGATTTTCAAAGAAACCGATTCCGCGTGATTGAATTCTATGAATTCGGGGAAAGCTGTGAGTGTATATGAAAAAAGTGAGATATGAAGAAAGAACTGGTAATAAAACGAAGAAAGAAAATTGTTTTACAAACAAAAAAAAAACAAGAAAACAGATTAAAAGATTTTACATTAAAAAATTAATATTAAATGGGCGAAAAACAAACAAAAAAAAACTGCCTAACAAATTCTATAATTGATTTTTTAAAATAACAAAAAAAGCAACTAAGCAATCGTGGCAAAAAGTATACAAGAAAGCTGATAATTATAAGAGTCTTATCTGTACTATATCTGGAAACAAAATATGGTTTTCAAAGTTGATAGCTCAATCTCTTTATTTAAATTCAGGGGCTTTTGCTATAAAATGAAAGCCTGAAAAGAGACGAAGTTGAGACCATAATTTCATCTGACACGGGTCAACGAGTTCATTTAAAAGACTCAGCGCTATGGCATCCATTTGATATTTTCTATAGTTTTTTCCAACTCGCGTTTGGCGCCTTATCTTTATGGATACATGCCATCGTGAATTCGTTAATCCTCTGAATGCTATTCCATAAAGATAGCAGCATTGCAAAACATAAAGAAAAAGAAACTTTTATGATCCGTCCCCAACAAAAGAAATTATCTATTTGTGTTCCCTTCTTTATTGCGTAGATGTCCATCGCACTACACGTGAAATGGAAAACAAAGCTGAATCCGTTTTCTTCAATCATTGAACATCATACTGATTTTAATGTTCCTTTAAAATGTTTTGGTCACACAATTTTTGCTAGGGGTAAATTGTAGTATATGTTCTCTTATAGCATTTTATCTTTTCTGTTTTCAGTCAGTGAATGAGAAATCTTTTTTATTTTGTTCTAATCCAGAAGCTGCATTTTTCCAAATTTAAAAACCGACTTTGGGTCTGACTCTGCCATCGGGGAAAGTGAGTAAATAGGGACATTTTGGCTAAAAACAAAGTGTAATATCTGTTTGTATATTACAATTCATCATTTCGATCAGTCAATGAGACATCCTTTTTATTCCCTCATTAAAACGTTGTATCTGGCTGTCTTCCTAACGCGGCACGTAGAGACAATATATTGCAAATTATTAATTAATTAGCCTAATCAACCATTTTAAGTTAATCTACTGCCAAAACAAAACACATATTCTTACTTGGCATGATATTAAATTCCATTCTTTGGTGATGCTCAATTTTGAAATGTACTGAGTGTGGAACAACCTCAAAGTTTTCATTTGTAATCCTGTCCTCTCACGCAGAAACCTAGATAAATCGTGTTGCATATATATATTATTCCTTAATTGGATTTTTTTTATTTTGAGATGAGCATTTTATGTTAATTTTATTTTTATTTCGGACTATTAGTCTCATCTTTATTAGTTGTTGTTTTTTTTTTTTTTTTAATCTTTTTATTGGTTCAAAACGTTTCGGCCAACTTCCTCTGGCCTTCGTCAGGTGGTAACCGCGACGGATAGGAACAACTACGGATGGCAGTGATGGCTGAGAATGCAGTTAGGAGATTCGAAGTTCCTATCCGTCGCGGTTACAACCTGACGAAGGCCAGAGGAAGTTGGCCGAAACGTTGTGAACCAATAAAAAGATTAAAAAAAACAACAACTAATAAAGATGAGACTAATAGTCCGAAATAACAATAAAATTAACAAAACGTGTTGCGTTCGGACATTTTCTTGCATTCCGAGCTGACATATATCAGTTGATGTGGCGTTACTACATGTTTTAGCTATTTAGAGGAACTTCAGAAAAGGTGATGAAACGTGTGAGGAAACGTCTTCGTCAGCCAGAATAATACCTCCCCCCATGCCGTGTCGTGGTCTAGTCGAGAAATATGAGCTGATGCTGTTAGGGATGCACATTAATTGTTAGAATGAAAAGTATAAGAATTGCAATAGAAAATTCTAAGAACAGCATTAAAGATGATAGGAATGGCAATCTAATTAATAAGAATAGCAATAAAAATATTTACAAAAAACAATGAAAATTATACGAATCGCAAAAGAAAAAAGAAAAATAGAACAAATAGCAATGAAAATAATAAGAACAACAACGGGAATAATGAAAATAGCAACCGAATTATATGAATAGAAATGAGAATAATAATAATAAGGTTAATGAAAACAATTCATAATTAAAATAATAAGAATAGCAATGAATATTATAAGAGCAGTGATGGAAATAATATAAAGAGTAATAGAAAATAATACAGATTGTAATTGAAAGAATAAAAAATAGCAATAGAATAACAATCGAACTCATAAGAATATCAACGGGAATAAGAATAGTAATTGCAGTAATAACAAAGAAAATAATAAATATAGCAATTAGAATAATAAAATAACAATAAAATAAAAAAAATAATAGAATAAAATCAAAGAATTAGAAGAGTAACAAGAAAAACAATAATAATAGCAATAAAAATAAAATAATATAAAAAATAATGAGAGAAACAATGAAAAAATTACAAAAGTATTGGAATAATAAAAAATAGTAAAGGAAATTATTAGTATAAAAATGAAAATGGAAAAAAACAATAAGAATAATACAGCAAAACAATGAAAATTGCAAGAATAACCATAGAAAATTAATAATGAAAATATGAAAATATAAAAATTGTATAAATAATAAGCATAATTATAAATAATAAGTATAATTATTAAGCAGTGAAAATATGAAAATATGAAATTGTATAAATAATAAGTATAATTATAAATAATAAGTATAATTAATAAGCAGGGAAAATATGAAAATATAAAAATTGTATAAATAATAAGTATAATTATAAATAATAAGTATAATTAATAAGCAGTGAAAATATGAAAATCATTCAACCACGGTAGTGGTTGAATATATGCTTAAGTCCGAAATTGAATAGATCGAGACACATTCAAACCCCCACCACTAATTCCGTTCGCAACCAAATTTCAAACAGGTTATATAGTTGGATAGAACACCTCATTAGCTACATTTTGAAAAAAAATTTCGAAAATTGGTTCAGTAGAAAAAAAGTTACAACAAAATATGTGGATTCACAAATAGGAGAGTAAGTGCATAGGTGACTAACGCTTTTTTTATTTCGCATAACTTTTTTTGTATATAAATGTTTTTTACTGCGATTTTGCCAATATGACATGTTAGTGTTACGGTTAGAGTACTGGGGGTTGGTGGAAAGATTTTAGGTTCAATCCCGTGTATCGTTTTTTTTTTATAATTAAAAAACCGAACTTTTTTTTTTTAATAACTAATTTTTTTAAAACTCTTCTTATGATTTTATAGCAAAAAATGGTGAATTTATCGATTAAAAATATTAGTGAATTCTATGATATACATATTCTATGAATGAACTCAAATTTTTCGTTATCACATTTGATGAAAAATGTAGTCCCATTTTGGCAATGCGTCTGACCAATGATGCTTTTGAACCCGCGACCAGCACTGCGATGTCATCAGCAGCAGCCTGGGCATAAATATTCCTATTTTTAAACTCCTTTAAAAGAGGATTCAGCATACAGTTCCATAGTAAAGGTGATAAAATCCAACTTTGGGGATTTCATTTAACTACTTCCCTTTTAACAGTTGCCCTCAGTAGTTCTACTTGAACTGTTCTGTGCCTCACGATATACTCAATCCATCGGATGAGTACTGGTGGCACATTGAGTTCTCGTAGCGACCTGAACATACTACTGAAGGGTATGTTGTCAAAAGCTCCAACGATATCTAAAATGACACCGAGTGCCATCTTCTTTTTTGTTAGTTTACGCTCTATACAGATCACGAATTCATGAACCGCAGTCTCGGTAAAGACCCTGGCTCGGAACTACTGTGATTGAATGATAAATATTGCATAAATATGTGTTTGAGAGCTAATTTTTTTTTGACAATCATTAATAAATATTATAAATTTATATATTAATACAATAGCAATGCCTGGAAAAATCATGGATTATATGGAAAAATGCGCGCATGAAAAGTAATATTCTTAAGATTTTATTAAACCTGGAAAAGTAAAGGACAAGAAATTCAACCTGGAAAAGAAAGGAACAAGATATTCTAGTAAAGTAAAAAATAAGAAATTTTAGACTTAAAATATTGCAGCTAAAAATAAAATTTGAATATTGATAAATATTTTATTTATTATTTGCATATGTTGTTGTTTATTGTTGAGTTAGAAAGAATTAAATGATCCTAATTATGATATAATAAAGTTATTAATTTGTATGTAAATATTACAATTATTAATTCCATCTACTAACTAACTAACTAATCAATTAATTGTATTAAAACAATTTTCACTACATAAATATATGCAAATAATAGGGGGAAATAAGTTCAATCCAGCGACTGACACCCTTTCTAACTCAACAATAAACTACAACATATGCAAATAACAAATAAAATATTTATCAATATTCAAATTTTATTTTTAGCTGCAATATTTATAGTCTAAAAAATTCATATTTTTTACTTTAATAGAATATCTTGTTCTTTACTTTTCCAGGTTGAATTTCTTGTCCTTTACTTTTCCAGGTTTAATAAAATCTAAAGAATATTACATTTCATGCGCCCATTTTTCCATATAATATCAAAATTGTATAAATAATAAGTATAATTATAAATAATAAGTATAATTAATAAGCAGTGAAAATATGAAAATATAAAAAAATGTATAAATAATACGTATAATTATAAATAATAAGTATAATTAATAAGCAGTGAAAATATGAAAATATGAAGTTGTATAAATAGTAAGCATAATTATAAATAATAAGTATAATCAATAAGCAGTGAAAATATGAAAATATGAAATTGTATAAATAATAAGTATAATTATAAATAATAAGTATAATAAAAAAGCAGTGAAAATATGAAAATATAAAAATTGTATGAATAATAAGTATAATTATAAAAAATAAGTATAATTAATAAGCAGTGAAAATATGAAAATATGAAATTGTATAAATAATAAGTATAATTATAAATAATAAGTATAATTAATAAGCAGTGAAAATATTAAAATATAAAAATTGTATAAATATTAAGTATAATTATGAATAATAAGTATACTTAATAAGCAGTGAAAATATAAAAAATACAAAAATTGTATAAATAATAAGTATAATTATAAATAATAAGTATAATTAATAAGCAGTGAAAATATGAAAATATAAAAATTGTATAAATAATAAGCATAATTATAAATAATAAGTATAATTAATAAGCAGTGAAAATATGAAAATATGAAATTGTATAAATAATAAGTATAATTATAAATAATAAGTATAATAAAAAAGCAGTGAAAATATGAAAATATAAAAATTGTATGAATAATAAGTATAATTATAAATAATAAGTATAATTAATAAGCAGTGAAAATATGAAAATATGAAATTGTATAAATAATAAGTATAATTATAAATAATAAGTATAATTAATAAGCAGTGAAAATATTAAAATATAAAAATTGTATAAATATTAAGTATAATTATGAATAATAAGTATACTTAATAAGCAGTGAAAATATAAAAAATACAAAAATTGTATAAATAATACGTATAATTATAAATAATAATTATAATTAATAAGCAGTGAAAATATGAAAATATGAAATTGTATAAATAATAAGCATTATTATAAATAATAAGTATAATTAATAAGCAGTGAAAATATGAAAATATAAAAATTGTATAAATAATAAGTATAATTATAAATAATTAGTATACTTAATAAGCAGTGAAAATATGAAAATATAAAAATTGTATAAATAATAAGTATAATTATAAATAATAAGTATACTTAATAAGCAGTGAAAATATGAAAATATGAAATTATATAAATAATAAGCATAATTATAAATAATAAGTATAATTAATAAGCAGTGAAAATATGAAAATATTAAAATTGTATAAATAATAAGCATAATTATAAATAATAAGTTTAATTAATAAGCAGTGAAAATATGAAAATATGAAATTATATAAATAATAAGCATAATTATAAATAATAAGTATAATTAATAAGCAGTGAAAATATGAAAATATAAAAATTGTATAAATAATAAGCATAATTATAAATAATAAGTATAATTAATAAGCAGTGAAAATATGAAAATATATAAATTGTATAAATAATAAGCATAATTATAAATAATAAGTATAATTAATAAGCAGTGAAAATATGAAAATATAAAATTGTATAAATAATAAGCAGAATTATAAATAAGTATAATTAATAAGCAGTGAAAATATGAAAATATAAAAATTGTATAAATAATAAGCATAATTATAAATAATAAGTATAATTAATAAGCAGTGAAAATATGAAAATATAAAAATTGTATAAATAATAAGTATAATTATAAATAATAAGTTTAATTAATAAGCAGTGAAAATATGAAAATATAAAAATTGTATAAATAATAAGCATAATTATAAATAATAAGTATAATTAATAAGCAGTGAAAATATGAAAATATAAAAATTGTATAAATAATAAGTATGATTATAAATAATAAGTATAATTAATAAGCAGTGAAAATATAAAAATATAAAAATTGTATAAATAATAAGCATAATTATAAATAATAAGTATAATTAATAAGCAGTGAAAATATAAAAATTGTATAAATGGCAATAGCATAATAAGAAAAAAAAATCAAAAAATTAGGAAATATATCACAAATTAGTAAAAATTTAAATTCGAGAGAAATGGATGTTCTGGATTAAACTGGCAGGCAGAGGCCTATTATTTTTCATGGAAATGCTCTGTGTATCGTTTATGAACTTCTAATATACATCCTGGATTGATCTCGTAAAATGTTCGGAAGAGTTTGTTTAAGTTATTTGATTTCTCGAGCTGAAAAAGAAATAAAAAATACTAAATCAGCATCTGCCGATCTGAGAGTTCATCATGTCTAACATTCACAAAAAACACGAATTAAGACAAATGCATAGAAGACATTGCGAAGGCTGCTGCAAAGAAGGTGGATTGCTTCTACCGCGCTAGATACTAGAACACCTGCCACGGTCCTATAGCTCTACAATTCGTATACGAATTGATTTATATTGCTACATATGGTCTGATGTAATGGTCATTAGTCTCTCTCTGTTCAGCAAAGTAAAATATTCTGCAAGATATAGGTTTTACATTGTCAACCAAACTCCAACCTCTCTCTATTCGATGCACTTTGTGTTTGCTCTACAAGTAGTTTAATGAAATGTGATAGAATGTGTGCTTCCACGATGAAAATATCATCGACTTATCCGACAAGGGGCAAATTTCCACGCCTTCCCATTAGAGATTACAGATGATGTAAAGTCCTCCATTCTAATCGCTTCTTCCCTCGAATTTCTAGACTTTAGAAGTCCCTTCCTGTTTCCTACTTCCTTCACTGTATACGCAGAAATTTAAATGTAATGTGAACAGACATCTATCTGCTAAGCTCTATACTTATAGTACCGTGGTAGGTATAGTCCTCGTTTCTGTGATATCTCAGTTGTATTCTTAAATAATTCAATATCTGGGACTCATAAATGATAAAAAGGGCCGAAAACCATACCTAACAAAGATAAGAGAAAAATGTGTATCCGTCAAAAAGTGTTTCAATATCACAAGTTTGGCGTGATTGCAAATTATTACAGTAGTTTTCCCAACATGATCATATTAGAAGCCCAAATAAATAAATTACTTAAAAGATAGGAAATTGAATGGGAATACGAGAAAATAATGAAGTTTTTAGCATCTCATTATCTCTTACACATTATGACTATAACGAAGAGAAATACTTTGCCAATAATACTAATTATTTCGGAATAGCGGCTGTTTTCTTACACACGAAAGCTATTGGGATAGTTGAAAGCAAGAGTTCCATGCATCAAGAATCCTATTACCAGCAGAGAAACAAAAACAGAAAAATAAATGATTATCTATAATATTTGCAGTAAAATATTATAACTTAAATTAAAGAATATTTTTGTTAACGGTCCATTACTATCAACATTTGGATATGAGAAAGCTATACCAGGACATACTGTGCATCGCCGGGTGATATATTGTCGATGGAAAATTTAATTGAAAATATATTTCACAGCATTTTCTGAACATTTTATTTGTTAGACTTTTGTAAGAAACCAGTTTTATCGTTTTATCGTTTTATCATTAAATTAATTTAATCTATTATTATTTATTATTTGTTAATTTAATTTATTATTATTTATTATTTGTTAATTTAATCTATTATTATTTATTATTTGTTAATTTAATCTATTATTATTTATTATTTGTTAATTTAATCTATTATTATTTATTATTTGTTAATTTAATTTATTATTATTTATTACTTGTTAATTTAATCTATTATTATTTATTATTTGTTAATTTAATCTATTATTATTTATTATTTGTTAATTTAATCTATTATTATTTATTATTTTTTAATTTAATCTATTATTATTTATTATTTGTTAATTTAATCTATTATTATTTATTATTTGTTAATTTAATCTATTATTATTTATTATTTGTTAATTTAATCTATTATTATTTATTATTTGTTAATTTAATCTATTATTATTTATTATTTGTTAATTTAATCTATTATTATTTATTATTTGTTAATTTAATCTATTATTATTTATTACTTGTTAATTTAATCTATTATTATTTATTATTTGTTAATTTAATTATTATTATTTATTATTATTTGTTAATTTAATTTATTATTATTTGTTAATTTAATCTATTATTATTTATTATTTGTTAATTTAATCTATTATTATTTATTATTTGTTAATTTAATATATTATAATTTATTATTTGTTAATTTAATCTATTATTATTTATTATTTGTTAATTTAATATATTATTATTTATTATTTGTTAATTTAATCTATTATTATTTATTATTTGTTAATTTAATCTATTATTATTTATTATTTGTTAATTTAATCTATTATTATTTATTACTTGTTAATTTAATCTATTATTATTTATTATTTGTTAATTTAATCTATTATTATTTATTATTTGTTAATTTAATCTATTATTATTTATTATTTGTTAATTTAATCTATTATTATTTATTATTTGTTAATTTAATCTATTATTATTTATTATTTGTTAATTTAATCTATTATTATTTATTATTTGTTAATTTAATCTATTATTATTTATTATTTGTTAATTTAATCTATTATTATTTATTATTTGTTAATTTAATCTATTATTATTTATTATTTGTTAATTTAATCTATTATTATTTATTATTTGTTAATTTAATCTATTATTATTTATTATTTGTTAATTTAATCTATTATTATTTATTATTTGTTAATTTAATCTATTATTATTTATTATTTGTTAATTTAATCTATTATTATTTATTATTTGTTAATTTAATATATTATTATTTATTATTTGTTAATTTAATTTATTATTATTTATTACTTGTTAATTTAATCTATTATTATTTATTATTTGTTAATTTAATCTATTATTATTTATTATTTGTTTAATTAATTTATTATTATTTATTATTTGTTAATTTAATATATTATTATTTATTATTTGTTAATTTAATCTATTGTTATTTATTATTTGTTAATTTAATTTATTATTATTTATTATTTGTTAATTTAATATATTATTATTTATTATTTGTTAATTTAATCTATTATTATTTATTATTTGTTAATTTAATTTATTATTATTTATTACTTGTTAATTTAATATATTATTATTTATTATTTGGTAATTTAATTATTATTATTTATTATTTGTTAATTTAATTATTATTATTTATTACTTAATTATTTATTTATTATTTATTATTGTACATTCAAACATTCCAATTCTGCTCCTGTCTAAATTCCATGCATGACTGAACAATCTTAATTCATTTCAAGATAATAAACCTAAAAATCATATAGAAATACGTTTTCTAAACGTAACAAGTGACATCAAACACACAAGATGTTTATTTATTAATTTATTAATGGTCGTTAGCGATGAAATAATTGTATTAAAATTATTTTTTCTATATTTTCCAAATTTATATTTGTAATTTAAACGTATAATGCGCGACAAACAATTAATCGACAAAGGGGGTACAAATTATGTCAAAATAGAAGGTTAAATAGTGTTCAGAATTCTACTTTCGTCTAAAGAAATACGATTTGGGGGACGTTGAACATTCTTACGACCTGATTTTAGGCCGTTAATTCATGAACAGTTGTTTCCTGGAAAAAAGCGATTTCCATAAACGAATGAATAAGCATCAAAATAATACGTCGTTCATGGGTTGGGGTAGGAGGTTCTTGAATTCTTGAATTCCTTAATTTCCTAAGCAATGCCGGTAGACAGATCTCACTAACTATATTGATATTTAGTTGTTTAACTTCTATGCAAACAATTTGAGCTATTGGTATTTACATATTATCATTAAGTAAAATTCATGACTGAAATTTAAGAATTTATTTTATGAAATTTATAATTGAAAAGGACATAACATAATTACTTACACTCGATTTTACAAGATAAGAAACGCGTGTTTGCTACGAGATTAATTTAATAAAACATAATTTAACATATAAATATTTTTGTTAATTTCTACAGAAGAAAATAAAACACTCGGGTAATTAATGTAACGCGTTTGGTAGATTTAACTAAGTTAATGCAATATGAAGAGCGAAATATAATATTTTTGTCATGTTTTCCAAATCCTAATGCAATATAAAAATTTAAATATTCATACATGATACTTCAAACAAATAACGTCAGGAAAATAAATGCAAACTTTACACTTAGAGAAATCTATTGTCAATGGAATAAACTTAAGTTTAATTGTGCAAAAGAGGTAAAAGAAAATGGATAGAAGACATTTTAATCCTTTGTTAGAAAATGCAATCACTTTAAATCAATGCATTAATCTTCTTACAAAAAGTTACTTTAGTTCCTATATGATTATGGGGTTCAGCGTTTTTAAAGGAAATACACTTTAAATATAGATTTTTAAATGTGACATTAACAAAACACCTGCAATCATTTAAATTACATAATATTTCAAATGGAAATCGCTTGCTCTGGAAATCCTTGTAAACCTTGGGGCTACCAAACAAACTGTACGCATTTTAATGCGATATTGTTTTAGAAAATAGATGTACCCGTATTTCTGTGAAATTAATGCGTACACTTTTTTGAAATACGTAAATATATCCTATCGTTCCCAAATGATATAAGTGTACAATTTTAGTAAAAAAAACATAAACGTAAAAAGAAAATAAATGTATAACGTTCACGATCGATTTTATTAATTCTCTTTGAAGACAATTTCGCCGATATAGCAAAAGATTCTCAGATAATAATTAGAATTTTCGGATTTTGCTCATACACATCTATTAGATTTCAGTGGCTTTGAAATGCTAGGTAATATATTTAAACTATGCCGGTCCGTAGGTGTGTCGATTGATTGAAGTTAAATATAGAAGCGATTGCCAACAAACGACTCTCCACTGATTTAATGTCATTGTTACTGTATTTCACAGTTGTTGTGAGCCAGTAACCCAAATTGTAATCACGAGACATCGATCTAGGAAGCAAATCTGTGCCGGTTTTTTATAATGGCATAATTAGTAGATTGGGTCAATTTTGAATTCCCTAGAATTAGAAGAGCCATAATGAGACGGAAAAAAACAGTAATTAAAAACGTGAAAAAGAAAATGGTGTAAGAAATAAATGACTGTTAAAAACAGAAAATACTATCTATAACGATTTTGAACAAAAACATCATCACAATTATTATTATTATTATTATTATTATTATTATTATTATTATTATTTACTCACTAAAAGTTCCCACACAAGCCCTCATAAGAGAACGTTCACTTAAACAAACGATAATATTCTCTGGAGTCAGAGTGACAATAAACATCCTCAGATGATCAGTACTCTGCAGTACTCTTTCGATAACCTTTGCAAATGAATTTACCTTATAGAAATAATCGTTTGGCATTGACTTCTCACTAGAAATTACCATTCGTCTTCACTGGAATTTGGATGGCAATAAACCTCTCTAAGGTCCGAGTTTCCTTCGCACCCACCCAGTGGAGGTCTGGTTAATGCTTTCTCTTCTCACTCTTTCCATCCTTCTTACCCCTTATATTATTTCCTGTGGTGCCATCCGATGCCGTGTGTTGATAAAAAAATGGTCAATTTTTTTAAACTTTGACCCCTATTATGACCCCTTAACATTTATTGTTTTGGGCTCTAATGAAGTTATTAAGTTAGATCCATGTCCAAGTAACCTATATCTAAAATTGCAAGTGTTTAGACCCAAAATTGTCGGAGGAGTTTGGTAGAGTTCGCAAAGGTCAAATCGTTGAATTTTGATTCATTAACAGCCAAATTTCTGGCCAACATCCGATCACATCGATTTTCCCAAATCTCAGTACCCTGTATATCAAATTTCGAGTCTGTAGACTAAAAATTGACAGAGTTATTGCGTAGGGAAATGTACACAGACACACACACAGATACACACAGATACGTTCACTTTTATAGATATATAGATATATATGTATGTATGTGTATAAATGGATACAATCTGCAATTTTGCTATCTCGGTTTTCTTTGTTGCATTTTTGTTTTACTTCTGATTTTTTCTATGATAGGTTAGCATTTGTCATTCAAGTAGATTAAATTCTCAATCGAGGGATGTCTTTAATTTTTCTTCTTTTTTTCTGCTTTTACCATTATTGTTCGTTGCATAGTCTGAGTTTTCCATTTGACTCCGATTTCTCCTAGTCTTTTACCAAGTTCTTTGGGACTGTTCCTAATGCTCCTACAATTATTGGCATTATGTTGATTTTCTTCAGTTTTTTTCAGGTCTATGGCAAGTTCCGCATATTTGGTTCGTTTTTCTATATCTTTGATATTCACTTTGTGGTTGCTGGGAGTGCAAAATCTACAGTTTTACGAATGCTTTCTTTCCTGTTAATTATAATGACGTCCATGCTTCTGGCTTGTATGGGTTTTTTTTCTGTTTTTACCTCTGTATCTAAAAGGATTTTGTGGTTTTTGTTTTCCAGTTCAGTCGCCGGTTTGTAGTTGAACTATTTGTTAGCATGTTTGAGGTGCAGTCGTCTGCAGAGCTAACAATAGATGACTTCCCGCTGATGGAGTCGTGTCTTCCCTTTTTAGGCTTATTTTCTGCATTCACTTGTTATGTGTTTCATAGTTCCGTCTATGTGTCCACATAGTTTACATTTATTCTTTTCCTGTGGTTTATATATTTTTACTTTACAGTGCGTTCTAATCTAATTCTGTTTAGCTGTCATTAGAGATTCTCACAACGATAAGAAGAAATTTATGTGTTCTTTTCTTATTCATGCGCAGGTGTTTTCGTGATTCTCTTCTTTTGTCATTCTTATGAATCGTCTATGTTGCTATTTCTCATCTCACTTTTCTTTTCTTTTTGTTTATGGTTTCACAATTTTCTGTATTTTTCTTCCTAGTGGTTTCTCTCGCTGCGGTGATCAATTTTTTTGTGTTCTGGCTCATATAATCTCCCAATATTTGTGTGTGTGTTTTCTATACAGTTACTACCTTTTCTCTTCGTCCTTCATATAAAGTCGTCCAGCATCTTCTTTTACGTGTAATGCATTGTGCATTGTCATTAGTTTCCTCGTCTTCTGATCTAAATGCCTAAGTTCCTCTTTGGTTTGTTCTATGAATGGTCCATAGTTTCTATTCTTTTAATTAGGTTTCTACTGTATAGTTTTGTTGATAAGAGTTTCCTTGTTCTTTTCAAGTACTCTTTTTTAATCTTTTTTTTTAATTATTGTAGATTTGATGATGACTGCTTCCAAAACACTTAAATATGTTTAAGTGTCATCTTTACCAAGCGTCTTTATTTCCTCTTGGTTCGGAATTTCCATACACTTTGGTGTCTCTTATTTCCGCTTTTCATATCTCGTAATGAACACTTTTCCATTCCAAATTCCATTCTAATATCCGTACTTAATATTCTGTTTGTGTTTTCCAGATTTTCCAGTTCCTTTCTGCTTTTACAAACAGCTTCAGGTCATCCGTGTACATGAGGGTGTTCCTTCTTTGTTTTGTGTTTCCAAAGCTTGAGTGGCATCATGAGACACAGTGGTATCGAGTCTTCTTGGAAGATACCTGTTCTTATTTTTATTTAAGTCGAGTGTTGTCCTCCAGATGTCTTCATATTTCCGTTGCTTTCTAATATATCCATCTCACTATGTCTATGTGTGTGTCTGTCTTTGTTTTTCAAATTGTATTTTCTCTAGACGGATGATCGTTGGCCGGCGTGCAATAGCTCTAAAGATTGCATTCTGGGTACAGAATTTTATTAGGGGCATTTAATCGGCTAAAACAATTGCTAAGGGGTTCAAACAAGGGGTTCAAACTTTAAAGAAATGACACCTTGACGAGCATAACGCCATAGTCTCACTGGTGCAATGGCTATTGTGACCGATTACTAGCACAAGTGTCGCGGTTTCGATCCCCATCATTTTTTTTATTTTACATTCCGATATTCTTGATTTTTAAATGTAATATAATGAATACACAATTACACTTTTTTTTTTAAACAAGCCGATAGCCATTAGTCGCGTGCTCTCGGGTAATGAATGAATGTGTGAATGTAGGATTGACATGAAATTCTTAAAGATAAACTAAAATGACCGAAAAATGGGTTGAAATGACTTAAATAAATAAAAGGTAAATGACTTAGAATGAATTTAATGGACTTATGGATGAATTGAATGACCTTAAGAATGAGTTGAATGCTTAAAAAAATAACTGGAATCCTTCACAAACAATTTGAATGATCTGGAGAATGACTTGAATGACTTTGAGACTGACTGGTTGTAAAGTGGGTGATCATTTTACATTAAATTAATACAGAAAGGTGACCCCCCACTTTATATGACAAAGTTACAAAGATAAGTACAGTATATAGTAAGAACAGATACTACACTTAGATCTTGGCCAAAAAGCTAAGAAAAGGGTATTTATTTGCTCCCCCACCGAGCAAATTAGGCATAAAGCGATTTTTAATGTGAGGAGTGAAGGGGAAATGGGGACCAACTCCCTGAGAAGTAGGGGAGCTGGATACTGACAATTGGTATGAAGGGTTGCCCCTACATTGACAAAGGTCTTATATGTGGCGTAACCCCCACATATGGTCTTTGCTTGCAGTATCTGCCGGAATAAATACTACACTTTGATCTTTGCCAAAATGCCAAGAAAAGGGTATTTATTTGCTACCCCACCGAGCAAATAATGCACAAAGCGATTTTTAATGTGAGGAGTGAAGGGGAAATGGGGAACAACTCCCTGAGGAGTAGGGGAGCTGGATACTGACAATTGATATGAAGGGTTGCCCCTACATTGACCAGGGTCTTATATGTGAGGTTGGTATCTATTTGCTCCCCAACCGAGCAAATTAGGCACAAGGCCGATTTTTAATATGAGGAGTGAAGGGGAAATGGGGACCAACTCCTCGGGGTGTAGGGGAGCTGGATACTGACATTTGGTATGAAAGGTTGCCCCTATATTGACCAAGGTCTTATATGTTGGGTTGCCCTCTAATATGGTATTTGCTTGCAGTATCTGCCGGAACAGATACTACACTTTGATCTTGTTTATATAGTTTATTTCCGTAATGAAAAAATTTTACAATTAAATAATGCGAAATTCAAAAAATAAAAGCAAAAAATTAACATTTGTAAACAAACTTAGGCACAAGGCCATACAAGAAGTGGGATGGGGAGTGTTGCAGGGTCTTTGTTACTAAAGTGAAAATGGAGTCTTTGGCGACTTTACTCTTGACTGGCAACATTTACCACAATACGTCATTCACTCTGTGGACTCTAAACTAACTAATGAAAACCCCAGCGTTTTTGCAAAAAAGAATATATTTACAATTTCTGTGTGTGTGTGTGTGTGTGTGTGTGTATGTGTGTGTGTGTGTGTGTATTTGGTTGTGTGTGTGTGTGTGTATTTTTTTTTTCTTTTAATTATTATTGTGTGAAAAAATTTCAATTCATTGGAAAATAAAAAGTTCTTGAATTTGGAAGAAAAACAGTTCGTGTTGGGGAGTGGCGAATCTAGAAAAAATATACAAAAAATTACAATTGCCTAGTGCATTATTGTTAGTAAGGTCCCTCCCTGAGCTAATCTAGAAAGTTAGATCACCTACTGTTTTCCAGGGTAGCGAAAACAAGTGGGAAGATCCCTAGAGGGGATTGGGAAGAATTCTTATTGGGTGCAGGGAGGAAAATAAATAATTGTCAAAAATAAAAAGGGGAAGATAGGGGGAGGGGGGAGGCGGCGACCTTCGATTAGGGATTGACCAGGGGGTGATAAAACAAAAAGGTAGGGTACCCTCGGAAGGTTATCTAGTGCCAAAAAACAAACAATCGGGGGACAGGATCTCATTTGTACCACCAGTCAAGAGTCTCTTCACTTTTTATTTGGCTAACCTAGCGGGACGGGCTCCTTAGGACCCAGTACCGCGTGTGCCATGCTTTTGGTGGTAACACGAATTCAAACTTGGCGCCTTGTCGGATGCACAAGCTAGCGTCATGCACCCACCTCTTATCAAAGGCCACTCGAGGCAACCTCTTCGAATCGCATCTGATCTTTACTTTAAGCAAATGTTTAAAATAGACGATCAGATCCTGATCCAAAACAGATATCCCTTCGCGGACTCGCTTGAATCGTGTGATCCATATGACCATCTTTGCTACTGCTAGTATCGCTAGAAACACCATTTTTTCTCCCTAGGCAGTGGCGGATCAATGTTCTCCACAAAATATGACTCGTCGTTTTTAAACCAGCGCTTGGCATCGATGCAGGCCGTTAACTCATTGATGTACCCTAGGAGGGTCCTGAGCCTGCTGCAGCGGTAAAAGGCATGATCGGCTGTTTCCCTCATGTCTTCATCGCAGCGCAGGCAGTAGACCCGGGTTCCCGGCTTTCTTCATTGTACAGGTTGAGTTCTTTAAGGAGGGGCAGTGCGTTCCGGACAAGTCGCCAGGTAAGGGAAAATTCCGAGTAAGAAAGTCCCGGCACAGCGCCCAACTCCACTGGGAGCGGACCTCCTCCAACGACATCTCCGTCCGTTTCACTAGCGGTTCTTTGTGCTACGCCCCACTAGCTTCCGATAAAGCCTGTTCCTAGATTGTTTGAGGACACTGTTCCCGGCAGTGCTCTAAGTGCAGACCAGTTCGGCGTAAAATGTTTATTCCCCCTCGGTCTTCGCCGAGCTTTGACCGAGGGTTCGGGTGGGAGATTGGAAAACGAGCTTCCAACCGCAGTGACCCATGGAACGTCTAGGTACACCGAACGGCTCAGGAAGGCCAACCTCTCTGCGTGCTTGTGACACATAATATCGGGCAGTCCCAAGCCTCCCTCGCTCGGATTTCAACCACAGACCTCTCTGCAAGCATAATGCTTACCATCGTTCCACAAGAGTTTGTCGAGGTGTTCCTGTAAGCTGATTCGTTGTTTTGCAGGGAAGGCAAGTATAGACAGACGGTAAAAGATGAGTGGAAAGACGTATGTAGCACACGCCTCCGCTCGACCCTTCAAGGACAATTTCCTTCGAACCCAAGGCTTGACAGAGGATTCGACTTTGGTCTCTACTTCCGACCAGTTTTTCTCCAGCTAAAGACCCGGTCCGAACCACACACCAAGGATCTGGACCGGGCTGTCAGTCCAACTGAAGATGCCCAGAAGTGAATTTACTCCGGTCCAGGCACCCAACTGCAGACCCGCCGACTTACTGCGATTGAAGACGACCCCCGTAACTTCATATCGAGCGAGCACCTCATTGACCGCTTGAATGTCCGTGGGACAAGACACGAACACGGTGACGTCATCGGCGAGCGCGGAAACCCTGGCTCGTGTGCCTCCAGGGGGAGCTATCCCGCGCAGGACTGGTGAAGTCACCTCGTCCCTTAACTTGCAAAGGAGGGGTTCCAAAGCCAGGACGTGCAAGAGAGGCGACAGCGGACAACCCTATCGCACCGACCAGGACCCACACAGCTTACCGTTGATCTGCACCGCTACCGTCGGCCTGTCATACAGTACAGAGATCCACTTGCGGAATCAGGATTAAATCCGGCGGCCTCCAGCACAGATCCCAGGAACCGATGGTCCACCCTATCGAAAGCCTTGGACTGATCCAAATTGGTCAGTGCGGCCTCAGCGTCGTCTTCTGTCCCCTCTATGATCGTGCGTATCAGATGAAGATTGTCCTGAATCGATCTCCCCTTCACAGCATAGCTCTGGTCTGGTTCGATCAAGTCAGTGATGACAACCTGCAACCGATTCGCAAGAACCTTGCCCAAAATCTTTAACTCTGTCTTTAGCAGAGTCCAGGGCCTGAAATCGTCTAAGTCTTCCTTCCCACCATGCCATTGACCTTTTCTCAGCAATGTGATCACTCCCTTGGTAACCTGCCCAGGGATGGATCCCTGAACAAACCAATCGTTGAACATATCCTTCAGAATAGGGGCCAACATGGGCGACAGCCTCAAGTAGAATTCATAGGGTAGACCATCAAGCCCCGGGGACTTGTTGCAGCCGACCTGCTTCAACGCAGTTATGATCTCATGTTCCGTGACAAGACCATCACAGCTAGTCGCTTGAGCCTCTATGAGGCGGGGCGAGTCGGCCAAATAGCTGCCAAACTCTTCAACCCTGAGTCTGGGTAGTTGGGTGAAGCGCTCCGATAGATGCCTCTGAACTCCCTCGCAAATCTCCCGTGTCAACACGAGGGCGTGCCCTTCCAGGTCGTTTACTTTTCGAATGTACCTGTCCGAGCCGCACCTTAGAGCAGCCTTACGCTCGACAGCGTCTACATTAACAGCCTCATTAGAGACTTTCATTAGCCTAACCCTAACTATCTGGCCTTCATACCGCTCGCTAGCCCAGCGGTTGAGGTCTTATTTAGCTAGTGCTATCTCTAGGGGGTCGCCCCTCCACCACCTGGGTCAGCCTATTCTCAATACGCTTCTTGGCCTTACATTATCTAGCGTGAGGCGTTGGCTGTACTGGACCGAGAAGCGTCTAATCTTAGCCTTGAGACTAACCCACCACTTACTCCTGGTAATCGCCCCCACTACTGCCCGTTGGATTATCTCTGTAACCTTTAACCGGTGTAGTCTTCCAGCAACTAGGTGCTGTTGAACTTCCAGTATCCGGCCACTTTAGACCGTGAGCTCAAGTTCAGACGGGCCATAACTAGTTTATGGTCCAAGTGTCCTAACAAGTGGAACGTGGGGCAAGATAGAAAATCTACATCGCCTCTTCTAACTAACATCCGATCCAAGTAAGTACTTGGATAGGAAGGCGTATTAGGGTGCCACGTCCACATCTCCCACCCCGTGTGATCCAGGCGAAATCTGTCGACCAGGTCGCACGAAGCCATCAGGTAAGACAGACTGCTGTCACACCACACTGACCCGCTAGTCCCCCCGACCTTATCTATCTTGGGATCAAGGATGGCATTCCAATCACCCATTAAGACTACCCTCTCTGGATCATCTATAAAGCCCTCCACACGTCAAAAGAAGGAAGTCCTCTCCACAGCGGAATTAGGCACATAAACTGCGACTATCCGAAACACACTGCTATTAATCGCAACATCGACGACAATCGCCCGCCCGTCCTCGTCTGCGTGAACAACATTCACCGACGCCGATAGAGTGCGATTTACTAGCAAGGAGTTCCACGACTGTAGGTATTGCCATATGCTGAGTAAACATCGTAGTCGCTCACCAGCACCTGACAATCCCCGTCACAAATAAAGTGGGTCTCCTGTATAGCGGCACTATTTACCTTGCTGGACATCAGATCACTTAGCACGCGCGTGGCCTTGCTTCGACATCTGAGGCCCCTCACATTATAAGTAGCCAATTTTAAAGCCATAGTCACCTACCTTATTCAGTGTCACACACGGATCTGAAATCCTCGGGGTGAGGACGTGGCAGGCCTGCCCAAGGCTTCCAGTGAGTAAGTCCGGCGAGGGTAATCCATCCTTGGCCACGCCTCCCACGTCCAGGGGGAAAGTGAGTTTGAGTGCCCTGTAAAAGGAGGGGTGAGCATAAACAGGGATTCTTCCCTCGCATTTGTATGATATTGTTCAGTGAGGGGTGCTCCCTATCCACCAGCTGCTGGCCTGGGATAGCATCCTTTGCTGCATCTATTCAGGCCCAGAGGGCTTCAGTTCTAGCATCCTTGCTGACCCTAATGAAAGTGGTCAACAAGGGAACATTCTTGAATTTGATTGGGTTGGCGACGTTGTCGCCACTGACATACACAAAGTTCCTCAATTTGTTGTACCGGACCTTCTGCTAGCCTTTGAGGTAAGGTATTGGTTGCAGAGGGTCTAGTTCGCAAATCCTTTCCCCTGGTAGGAAAGGGAGTTTTTTCGTCTGCTCCGTGTGGACTGGTGGCGTAGGTTTTTCCTTGGCCGGGAGAGGAAGAGGAGTGGGGGTAGGAGTGACGGGGGTGTAGGTTTTGGGGGGTTGGTGTCTACCCTATCCGGGGATGGCTTACGTAAAACTGTTCTGGGGGAGCTTGGGCGGGAGGGGGGTTTGTTCTGCTGGGTGGTTGGGGGTTGGGAGTGTGGGGAGTTCAGCTTTTGTTTTACTATTGTATGTGGTGGGGGTGTCTCCTTTGGTCTTCCTGCTCTTCCTCCTCTTGCTCATCTTTTTGATGACTGTTGCTGTGGCTGTTTCCTCTGCGTCTGTGGTCGCCTCTACTCCGTCTGACACGATCTCTTCCTCGGAATCTTAGAGCTTTCTTTTGTTTGAGGAAGAGGATGCCTGCGTGTCCATCAGTGTGATGTCGGGTTGGGTTTTGGTTACTATTGGTTTGGGCAGGTTTTTGTTGGCTTTGCCTTTCTTAGTGACCGTCACCCAACCTGCTTCTGCTACTGAACCGATATTTAATGCGGCTGAGGCTGTTACTTGTGTTGAGGCTTGGGCTTCTGCTGAAGTTTTGGCCGGTGATTTGGTTAGGGCTTTTCTCATGGCTCTGGCTGGTTGTTTTTTGGGGCAATCTTTTGCCATGTGTCCCATTTGCTGACAGTGCCAGCAGTGCAGCCTTCTCCCCTCCACGATCAGTGTCATGGTCCAGTCCCCAAACTTGAGCATGGCCGAAAGGGTGTCGAATTCGACCTTGTCTAGGATCTTTTGGATTTTGTAGTCCCCGGTCATCACATTGCGTTGACCACGGGATGGGACGACAGCTTCCACATCGGCGTACTGGCTCATTATGGCCCCGAGTTCCCTTCCGGTCATGTAGCACGGGACATTTAAACTGAGACTGATGCGATTCTTTTATTCAAATATACTGGCTGGAGCCGAATATTTCTAGTTATGTGGTCAGTCTCGGCCAGTCTTTTTGCCTCTTCTTGACTGGGGAGCAGGATGTCTCACATGGCGAAACTTCTCCTGCATACGTAGCTGACCGGTATGTTCAGTCCGATGAGGAGTTCCACCATGATGTCTTTGTCGACACCTGTTAAGCTCCTGGTCTTAAGGTCGGACGTGACCAGGGAGAGAACTCTCTTCTCAAGCTCTTCAATTTGTCCCGGAAGGAGTTGGATGTTTATCCCATCTATGACGGCATTGTAAGTTGAGTTAAAGAGCTCTCTGTACTCTTCAGATGTCATCTGCTCCTGGTTCTGTGGGCCCTATGTCACTGTGCTGTCCTTTTTGGCATTGGGCGGACCGGGACGAGGACTGGCCGCTGTTTCTTTCTTTTCCTGCTGTTGCGGCTGCTGCTGCAGCTGCTGCTGCTGCTGTTTAGTTGCATTGTTTGGGGTAAGGCTTGGCCAGTCCTCCTGGGGTGTCGTGCACTGGTTGTGGCCTAATCTCTGGCCCCCATCCTTGGTTTTGCCCGGAGATTGTGGAGTGGTCTTCTTCTCCGCAGGTTTGGTCGTCGGAGAGTTGCCTTTTGGGACTTTGGGTGGAGTTGACGTGTTTAGGGAGGCTTTGGTTGGTGAATGTGCCCTGTATACCTCCCCGAGAATCTTGAGCGATGCTAGGGTGTCTCTGAACAGAGCTCTGATTCTGCAGGCAACACCATCCCCGTCTTCCTCCATTTCTGGTGTCGGGGAGTTGTCCTCTTGGGGAGCTGGTGTTGGGTGACCGAAAAGGGATTGGGAGACTGGTGGTGCCACAGGCTGTGGTCCATCAGTGTCGTCTTTGGTCTCCTCGTCTCCAGCTTCTTTTTTCTCTTCTACCGGGAGGTTGTCCTCTTGGGGAGCAGGAGTGGTGAGGTCTTCTTCGGCCGAGGAGGATTGAGGTGGAACAGGTGTCGCTGGGTGAGTACCACCTGCTGGGTGCATCGTTCTCTCATCAGCCGTTTTTCCGGTGTCCTCGGTTTCGTCTTGGTCCTCTTGGGGAGCCTGAGCGGGAGTGTTTTCTTCAACCGACGAGGATTTAGGTGGAACCGGTGTCGCTGGGTGTGTACCACCAAGTTTGAGCCTCGTTCCCTCGTCAGCCGCTTCTTTGACTCCCCGGTCTGTGGAGTGGCCCTCTTGGGGAGCAGGGAGCTGGGTTGGTTGCCCTCCTGGTGTTGGCACTGTCTGGGTTGCCGCGGGCTGCAGCCCTACCCTGGCCTTCTCCTCCTCTTCATCCCTCGTGGGAGGTGCTCCCTCCGATGGGGAGTACTCCAGTGGGGCGATGTGGCGCATCTGAGGTGGTATATGTCTTTTCCCCGGCATCACATGGAAAAAACTGCACCGGCCGCTGTTGCGGACCAAAGTGTAACGGGGGAGAAAAGAAAATGCAGGGAAATGGGGGGGGACGGAGGGAAGTGTGTGAGGTCAGAAGAAAGAAAGTGGATTGACCTCCCCTCACGGGGATGTTGGATTAGTCTGCTCAGATCCCCCGCAAGGGGGGGGGGGGAGAGCAGTGAAGGAAGATGCAGTGGGTGCTAGCAGGTCAGAGTGCCGCGTCACAATTAAGAGAGAGAGGCGATAGACATCTCTGCCGAGAGAGAGGAGCAGAAACGAAACACCCGCCCTATCCACGTCATCCTGCCTGCAAACAACGCCAAGGAAGCGAAAAAGAGAGCCCGGTCTGCTCAATCCACTGGGAGAGCAGTGAAGGAAGACAAAGATTGGGCCTGGCAGGTCAAAATGCTGCTTAGGCAATTAAGAGAGGAGAGAATAGACCATTTCAACCTCAGAGGAGAGGAGGAAACAAAGTACCCAACAAACTAAAGCTAACTCGACCAGATCATGTCTACCAAAGAAAGCGTTGTCGGTCCTGGAAACAGCAAAATCCCAAAGAAAGATCGGTTTCGTGTCCAGACTACCACATAGTGGTGTCGGTCCAGGGGGGAGCAAAGAGTGTCCTGACTCCCCCAAAAAGAGAGCCGGTCCCACTAACAAAAGTTAGTGCGTCACGAAAATGACAAAAGTGACACCTTGAACTTAACCCGGGGTGGGTCAAATGGCAGAGCCCTTTGAAAAAAATAAAAAATGAGGTAACTGGAAGACAGATACTACACTTTAATCTTGGACAAAAGGCCAAGAAAAGGGTATTTATTTGCTCCCCAACCGAGCAAATTAGGCACAAGGCCGATTTTTAATGTGAGGAGTGAAGAGGAAATGGGAATCAGTTGCCCCCACATATGGTCTTTGCTTGCAGTATCTGCTGGAATAGATACTACACTTTGATCTTGGCCAAAAAGCAAAGAAAAGGGTATCTATTTGTTCCCCACCGAACAAATTAGGCACATTGCCCAAGGTCTTATATGTGGAGTCGCCCCCACATATAGTCTTTGTTTGCAGTATCTGCCAGAACAGATGGTATTTATTTGCTCCCCCACCGAGCAAATTAGGCACAAGGTCAATTTTTAATGTGAGGAGTGAAGGGAGGGGGAAGGGGAAAAGGGGACCAGCTCCCGAGAGGTGGGAAATGGGAGCTGGTTAAAGGTCAGGCATGTGGGGTTGCCCCCACATCTGGTCTTTGCTAGTCATAGCTAGTCATAGCTTGCAGTATCTGCCAGAACAGATACTACACTTTTGGCCAAAAGACCAAGAAAAGCTTAAAAAGCTAAGAACAACATCTACTAACAACAGACCTCTGATCTTAACCAAAAAGGCCAAGCACAAAAGTGTTACGGACAGACCGACTCACATCCGACCGACCGACGGACCGACGGAGTGACTTATAGAGTCGCTTGCATGCGACTAAAAATATAGAGGAATGTTTTTGATTTACGTAACGAAAATGTCATATTCAAATATATATATGGTATATCAGCTTGTTTGTTACATTCCAAAAATCAGGTAAATAGATCAAGTAATTGCCTTTGTATTAGATTTACTCCTAAACTAATAACCGATCATTATGAATACTAATTATGTGTATATGTTTATATATTTCTATGTTTTGGATTCACTCATAAACTAATTAACCGATCATTGTGCATTATGTGTATATGTTTATATATATATTTTATGTATAGGAATCATTCATAAACTAATGAACCGATCATTATGAATATTAATTATGTGTATATGTTTATATATTTGTATATATTGGATTCACTCCTAAACTAATTAACCGATCATTGTGCATTATGTGTATATGTTTATATATTTCTCTGTATTGGATTCACTCCTAAACTAATAAATCGATCATTATGAATTATTAGTATACTTATATACTTATATATTTGTACGTATTGGATTCACTCCTATACTAATAAACTGATTATTATAAACAATGTATTACATATGGTTGTATATTTGTATAATCATAGTCCAAAAAGCACATACAATGTATTTATGTGTACAAGAAATTCTATCAAAGTAATAAGGTACTTGTGTTGTATAGTACTCATGAAACACAAAGAAAATCTGACCTGTGACATACATGAAAGTTATTAGAACCGAAAATCACGTTTAATATTCGAGGTATGACTTACATATGAGAAATAAGGTGCTTCTTCACTATAGCACCCAGATAACAAAATTAAAAAGGCTTACCCTTGGCGTACAGAAAATATAACACAACAGAAAATTACATAAACGTATCGAGTTTTTTTTCATATTTAAATTAGAAAAAAGGTACTTGTACAGTATCCTAATCGAGAAATAAGGTACTTGTACAGTATAGTACCATATAAAAAAAACAAGGGAAATCTTACCCGTGGCGTACATAAAAGTAATCCAAACCGAAAATTATATAATATATTCGAGTAAGAAATAAGGTGCTTCTTTATTATAGCACTCTATTATAAAAACAAACAAACTCTCACCTCTGACATACGGAAAAGTTCGCACAACAGAAAATTATGTAAAATCATCGAGTTGTTTCATCTATATATTATAAATAAGCTACTTTTGCACATTATCCTATCCAAGAAATAAGGTACTTATGCAGTATAGTACTCATATGAAAAACAAATAAAATCCTACCCGTGACGTGCATAAAAGTCATTACAACACAAAATCACGTTATATATTCAAATAGCATGACTTTTAAATGAGAAATAAGGTGCTTCTTCACTATAGCACCCAGATGAAAAAACAAACAAATTCTTACTCTAGACGCACAGAAAATTTAGCACAACAGAAAATTACTTAAAAATATCGAGTTTTTACATTTTTAAATTAGAAAAAAAAGTGTACTTCTACAGTATCCTACCCAGGAAATAAGATACTTATACAGTGAAGTACCCATATGAAAAACTAAGAAATTATTATCTTTGACGTACATAAGTTATCAAAATCGACATCATGTAATATATTTGAATAGTATAGATTCAGATATTCATATACAAAATCCGGTGCTTCTCCACTATAGCACTCTGATGTAAAAACAAATACATTCTTACCTATAACATACCGAAAATTTAGCCCAACAGAAACTTATGGTAATAATTTAAAATTTTTGCTGTACATTACCCGCCTTAGGTAAGGATTTTTTCCCCATACGTGCTGTAAATTTCCTGTCCAATGAAGGTGCAATTATTCCATACATATGTTGTGTAATACCCGTCCTAGGGTAGGTAAAATATTATTTTGCTCAAGATGGCAAATGATACATGAACATAAAAACTTCCTCTATCCTAAGAATAACAGGTATGTTAAAAGATTTTCTCATTGTCTTATACAGTCCCGAGCAACGCCGGGTGCCTTGCTTGTAATATTAATAATCTTGTCGGATATATTATACTATTTTAGGAATTCAGTTATCCATGATCATTGGATTTTGTCGTAGGCTTTCTTGTAATAGATCCATGCCATGATTATGTTTTATTTCCAGCTTTGTACGTCTTCTCAGGTATTTTCATCTACGTATTGTGTGTAGGTTTTTTTCATTCTCAGTATCATATTTTTCACAGATAGTACTTTACGCGTGTTAAGAGAGTAGTAGATCGGCTCACTCGGCTGTGCTCTTAGTATTTTACACATTATCGGCCTGAAATTGCTTGTTGTCGTTCCCTTTTCAATGCCATTTTGTTTTAACGTAGTTCCTCCATTTGTTCATCCATTTTGGTGCTTCTATTTTGTAGAATCGTTTTTTCTATTATTATTATTATTATTATTATTATTATTATTATTATTATTATTATTACCATCACAAAGTTGTGATGTTTTACACTGTTTTTTTTTTCACTCTAGAGCAGGCTTTTTACGCCAAAGCTAGTAAGCATAGTCAAAGAATCAACTAGACGGGCATTGCTGTGCAAAGCACAAGTGACTTCTGGAGTACGGTGATGTTGTACTTGATTCCCAAGAAGTTCAACTGTTTCTCAACATCATTTGTAATTAAACCAAGCGCACCTATGATGATTATCCCGCTGAAGTTTTCCTATTCCACAATTTAATAATATCCACCCTCAGTCTCTGATAGTTTCGTAGATTCTCGGTCTTTTTGTTTGCTAAGTTGATGTCGTTTGGGCAAGTCTCATCAATAATTTTTGCATTCATTGGTATTTTTCTTCACAACTACAATATCCGGATTCCTGTGAGTTATCTCTCGGTCACACCGAACCATGGAATTCTAGAGAATCTTAACATCCTCATTTTCCACCACCGCGTCTGAGTGATGTTGAAACCACTTTTCCATCACTTGAATTACAAATTTGGGCAACTCAATTGCATATTTGCACATATTTTGTCATGGCAACGTTTGTATTCTTTTTGAGCAAGTGTAGAACACGCAAAACAATGTGTGATACTGTTTCAAGAGATAAACCATACAACCTGCACTTATCAGAATAGTCCTTCTCAAATATTTTTCTGTTGATTGTATTAGTATTTAGTGCCTGCTCCTGAGCAGCAAATATAAAACTTTCTGTTTCTTGGTTCAATTTACCTTGAAACAAAACATTCCATCGATCCTGACAGTATCTCGCTCAAGCTGACCATAAAGTTTCATTCTTCCAACTCAACTTTTCTACTTTCTTTCCTTATAGTTCTGCTTATCTTCCGATGATTCTTAATGTAGTTCTTCCTCTTTCGCCATTGATGCAAGTCACACTTCATGCCTTCATGCTAAGTAGTTCTCACACTTCCCTCGAAACATTCTTTCATACCAATCAACTTTCTGGTATCTGACACACTTTAGCACAAGCATCCAGAGAAACGGCAAGCCTCTCATGAATTCCTGTGAAAGATCGCGACCAGTACCGGTGAATTTCATAAGATTCGAACCCTTTCCACTTAAACATGAACATGATTTGTTTCCTTTAATCTTCAACAACATTTATGCCTTTCCAGTCTTGTACTTTATTGACCCATTCAGCATCAATATTGACCAAAACTTTGTAGCTTCTTGAGAGCTAGGAGCCACTGTTTTAGTTTTACAACCTTCCAGTTTCTAAAAAAACAGTGACTGGTTTGTTTTGAATAACTTGTTATTAAACTGCTAAATTTAATTATTATATCTTTTAATCTTGGAAGCTTTTTGTAGCATAATGCGTGATTTACCTAACTAGCACGTGTGCATAATTCACCGGGTCGGTTGTGAAACAAAATGAATGAAGAAGAACGAAACAAAATGGCTGTCTTATCTTTTTAAATGCCTGCAATGTTACCACGTGATATGCAGATGAGATGCGCCTGGTTGGGGATAAAAAAGGGTTGATTTTTCAGAGAGGACGTTCATTTTGAAGTTAGATTTTGAGGAAGTAAGTTCGAACAGCAGAAGTGCTTTTGAAGTTGAGAGAAGGTGCGTTACTTATACAGAAGTTGGGAAGTTGGAAGTTTGGACAACAGTGTCAAACTTAACCAAGAAATTGGTGATGCGAAGGGCAGAACAAATAACACGTGGGTTATTTAATTATAAGCTATTTCGGCCTTGGTGTGCGGTGACTCAAAAATCAGGAAAAAATGGACGGATTTACCACTGAACCGTCTGTCGTCAAATAGGTTGAGAAGGCTGAGAAAATCTGTAAACTGTTCAAAATTTAAGAAGCAGCCACAGTCATTCATCTGAGGTTAACCGGAGGGGCCTATGCAGTCTACCAGCAACTCAGAGGATGAACCAGACTGGGGTTAAATCAAGCAGAGCCTTATACAGCGTTTGGTACAGATCCGTTTGTTGTATGGCAACAGTTCACGAGCCGGCGACTTCACCCCAAGGAAACGGTTTACGTGTACGTAGCCGACATACGAATGATACCTGTGCTGTTTGGTGTTGTCAACGGCAAAATATTAAGTTGTGCTTTTTAGTAGGCTTACCTAAGGAGATAAGTTAACTGTTGCGGGCATCGTCACGAATTAATGAAATGAAAACAGACGAGTTATTGACCCGAGCTCGAAACATATATAAGGAAAAGGAACCAATTGCAACAGCAGCTAGCATTCGGCATTCGAACTGCATGGAGGCAATGTGGATTCTCTACCAGCGAGCAATAAGCGCACGAGCGGGTGTGCTATGAATCATTTTTCTAAGGAGTGCCGGAATGATAGTGGGGGTGTATATCCACGAACACAGAGAACAGTACAATGCTATCGCTGCAATAATTTTGGGCACATATCTCGCAACTGTTCAGGAAATGAAGTTGGGGGCAAAGCGCTATCGCCACTCTTGCCCCCTGCTAACCAATAAACACAGGATTGATGAGCATAGGCGTCGAAATTGACGATGTGCAGTGTTCAGCACTGGTAGTCACGGGGTTTCCCCGGTCTATAGTTAGTGGGCATCGCTGTCGGCGTTATGACCATCAATGGCTTATTCCGAGCATTTTTTGGTCTAGGGACAATCACAATCTGTACTGAGAAGGGTGACACAGCCGAATTTGATGTTCTAGTGATGCAAGAAAACCCCCTTGGCAACGATATGTTGATTGGAATTGATGCAATACAAGCACTAGGAGGCGTCATAATTACAGCGGCTGGAGGTGTAACGCTTGGAGAAGGGAAAGCAGTCTGTGCAACAATGTCTATTGAAGAAAAGGAATTCTATGCTACGTTTGACGACACCGAAAGGGCGTGAACTGCAAAGTGGAAGTGAACCATGAGCCAGTCACCAGATCGGCTGTGCAACACCATTCCCGAGTATGCAGTTTCTACCAAGAATAGGGCCGCATATGAAGAAGATTGATAATGGTTGATTAATACCGTAACCACATGGACGTTTGGGACCACCCAAAGGATTAATTCCGCTCATGGCTCTTAAAAAACTTACTAAAGACAAAATTCGGCCCGTAATAAATTACCAAGAATTGAATCAACATGTTGATGCTTTCATCAGAAACGCAGATGTGTGCGCTGCTAAACTAAGAGAGTGGCGCCAGAAAGAGTCTAATGTAGCACTGCTTGATTTAAAGAGAGCCTACCTGCAGATACGTGTCCATGAGTCATTATGGCCATTTCAGACAGTGACAATCAAGGGAAAACGATATTGTTTTACACGTTTAGGTTTTGGCCGAAACGTAGCACCCTTTATAATGACAACGATTATAAAAACTGTTTTGATGCAGGATGATACAGCAGCAAAAGCCGCGTCAGCTTACATTGACGACATCTACGTTAATTATATCATGTCTGCTAATGTGGTTCGAATAAAACTGGAATCGTTTGGGTTAATAAGCAAAGACTTTAAGTGCCTAAAGGATTGGATACCCATGTAAGGCCTAGAGGTCTTGGAGGAGGGCCATACTTTGCGATTGAAGCGAGGGAGCGCAATTCCAGAGTAACCCAGTGTATTGACAAGACGCATTGTGTTTTCTATTTGCGGTAAATTAGTAGGACATCTACCTGTCTGTGGATGGCTCCGATCGGCAACAGGATTATTAAAAAGATGAGTAAGTGCAGTAACCAAAGGATGGTACCACATGGTCGAGGATGATTCTCTCCAGCAAATGATGGCCAAAACGTTGACCAGAGTATATAGGAACGACCTTGCCCGGGGTGAGTTGCAAGTATCTGGAAACGAACTGAATGCATGGGTTGACGCAATTCCATTGGCTACAGGTGTCGTGTTAGAACAATTAAGTGCTGTTGTGGAAGACGCATGCTTGCTTCGTCCGAAAAATGATGTCCAGCATATAAATTTGGCAGAACTCGGTGCCACGTTAAAAGGCCTTAATCTTGCATTGCAATGGGAGGTCAAGGTTGTGCATCTCCACACTGACTCATTGTACGTTAGTACGAAGGAGACTGGCGATAATAAAGCGTCTAGTTGACGAGTACAGCTTGCAGGCTGACATTACCTTAGTTTAGTCGGTGCCGAATTTGGCTGATAGCTTGACTAGAGTACCAAAGAGGTGGATTGATGTAATGAGACAGGGATTTGATCCTCCACAACAGACATGCGCGACCGTAACAGATCAATTAACACCTGACCAGAATTGTATAATACATCAACAAAGTGGGCATCCCGGAATTCGGAGGACAACATATTTTGTCCGAAGAGTGTGTCCTGCAACCTCAAGGGCATCAATCAAGGCAGTCATACGCTCGTGCAAAAGTGTCAGCGAATTGATCCTGTACCGTCCCAATGGCCAAAAGGGAAGCTTGAGGTGGAGGACAACTGGTATTGGAAAGGGATGGATGTCACGCATTAAGAGGGCAACTATTTTTTGACCCTGAAAGATTGTGGCCCGACACGTTTCACGATATGGCGCCTGTTGACACGACAGGATGCATCTAGCATTATACGACAGTTAAGAGCCGTCTTTTTTGAAGGTGGCGCTCCACTGTAAATCCTCACTGATAATGCCACCACATTTCGATGTCAACAATTACAGAAATTCACGCACGAATGGGGGATTAAAATGTGTTACTGATGTGCATATTTTCCGAATGTAACGGTATAGCGGAGCGGTGTCACAACACCATCAAATGTATTGCGGCCAGGACACCCAAGGACGATGAAACACCAGCAACTTCACCAGCCAATGGGATTTATCGCTACGAACAGCGTGTAAGAAGAATAAATGTCACACCATCAGTTGTTAGCGTTGTCAATACACTATATCAAGTGGGAGACCGTGTTTGGGTAAACACCCCGAATGCTGGGTTCACTGCAAAATTTTGCAGAGAAAAAATAGACAAAATCATAAGTCCTCAGACCATATTGATTGATGGTATACCACGTCATGTAAAAGATATCCGCCCCTTTTATACCTCTTCTGATTCTGGGGACGATGAGAAGGATCACATACAGTTCAGAGATGATCCTGATCGCCTACTGCCCCTTCAAGTGTGTGGAGAAATGCGTGACTTACCTGGATAGACCACGTGCGGGTCGGTCACCAAAAATAAATGAAAAGAAAGAAAAGAAATGGTCAAGACTCTTATTTATAGAGTAGTGATCACGTGAGTTAGAAGAATATGCAAATAGAGGTGAACGATTTTGCGATATAAAAAGCCTGTGTTGTTAAGAGGAGGGGCAGACTGTTGGCAGAAGTCAGTGCTGTCAGACGTGCTTTAGAGTTTTGTTATTATATGCTGTGTTCGATTGTTGGGAGAGAGAAAAGAGAAGAGGAGGAACCAAGAAGACATTCTGCAGATACTTGACTTTGTGTTGGTTTTAAGCTATTTCGGCGCTTGGTGTGCGGTTACTAACAATGGACAGATTCGACATTCGCTTAATACCCGAGTTCGACGGATCTACCACTGGACCGGCTGTCGTTGAATGGATTGAAAAGGCAGAGAAAATCTGTAAACTGTGCAAAATTAAAGAACCAGCCACAGTTATCCCTTTGAGGCTAACCGGAGGGGCCTATGCAGTCTACCAACAACTCGGGGATGAACCAGACTGGGATGAAATCAAGCAGAGCCTGTATACAGCGTTTGGTACAGATCCATTTGTTGCGTGGCAACAGTTCACGAGCCGGACACTTCAACCCAAGGAAACAGTCGACGTGTACCTAGCCGACCTGCGAAAATTATCTGTACCGTTTGGTGGGGTCAACGATAAAATATTAAGCTGTGCTTTTTTGGTAGGCCTACCCGAGGAGGTCAGTAAACTGTTGCGGGCATCATCAAGAATCGATGAATTGTCAACTGATGAGTTATTGGCCCGAGCTCGAAACATCTGTAAGGAACAGGAACCAATTGCAGCAGCAGCTCGTTTTCGACATGGAGGCAATGTGGACTCTCTTCCAGATAGTAATAAGCATGCCACCCCAGTGTGCTATAAATGTGGGGAGGCCAATCATTTTGCTAAAGAGTGCCGGAGTGATAGGAGAGGTGTATATCCACAATCAAAGAGACCAGTGCAATGCTATCGCTGCAATAAGTTTGGGCACATATCTCGCAACTGTTCGGGAAACGAAGTTGGGGGCAAGGTACTATCGCTACCCTTGCCCCCTGCCAACCAATAAACACAGGATTGCCTGTCATTAGCGTTAAACTTGATGATGTGCAGTGTTCAGCACTTATAGACACGGGGTGTTCCCGGTCTATAGTTAGTGCCCATTGCTGTCCGGTGTGGCGGAGGAACCCAGTTGGCGTTATGACCATCAATGGCTTATCACGGGTATGTTGTGGTGAAGGGACAGTCACAATCTGCACTGAGAAGGGTGACACAGCTAAAGTTGACGTTCTGGTGATGCAGGAGAAACCCCTTGGCTACGACATGTTGCTTGGAATTGATGCAATACAAGCACTAGGAGGCGTTACAATCACAGCAGCTAGAGGTATCAGGCTTGGAGAAGGGAAAGACGTCTGTGCAGCCATGTCGATTGAAGAAAAGGACTTCTGTACTACATTTGATGACAACGAAAGGGTGTGGACTGCAAAGTGGAAATGGGCCATGGGCCAGGAACCAGATCGGCTGTGCAACACGATTCCAGAGTATGCAGTTTCTACCAAGAATAGGGCCGCATATGAAGAAGAACTTCAGATGTGGATTGACAACGGTTGGTTAATACCATACCCACAGGAACGTCTGGGACCACCCAAGGGATTAATTCCGTTCATGGCTGTTGAACAACCTACCAAAGAAAAAATTCGTCCCGTAATGGATTACCGAGAGTTGAATCGGCATGTTGATGCGTTTACCGGAAACGCAGATGTGTGCGCTGCTAAACTGAGAGAGTGGCGTCAAAAAGGGAGCAATGTAGCACTTCTGGATCTAAAGAGGGCCTACCTGCAGATACGTGTCCATGAGTCATTATGGCCGTTTCAGACAGTACTACTCAAGGGAAAACTATATTGTTTGACACGTTTGGGTTTTGGCCTAAACGTAGCACCCTTGATTATGACAACCATTATTAAAACTGTTTTGATGCAGGATGAGACCACAGCAAAAGCTGCTTCAGCCTACATAGATGATATCTATGTTAATGAGGACATAATGTCTGCGGATGCAGTTCGAATAAAACTGAAAGCGTTTGGGTTAATAAGCAAAGACCCTAAGCGCCTAAAGGATGGAGTGCCCGTGCTAGGCCTCGAGGTCTGGGAGGAGGGCAATACGTTGCGATGGAAACGAGGGAGCCCACTTCCAAAGTTACCCAATGTATTAACAAGACGTACTGTGTTTTCTATCTGTGGTAAATTGGTAGGACATCTACCTGTCTGTGGATGGCTCCGATCGGCAACAGGAGTGGTGAAAAGACGAGTGACTACAGTAACAAAAGGATGGGACGATGTTGCGGATGATGATTCTCTCCAACAAATGATGGCTGAAATGTTGTCCAGAGTGCATAGGAATGACCCTGCCCGGGGTGAGTGGCAAGTGTCTGGAAACGAACTAAATGCATGGGTTGACGCAAGTTCGTTGGCTACAGGTGTCGTGTTGGAGCAACTAGGTGTTGTTGTGGAAGATGCATGCTGGCTTCGTCCGAAAAATGATGCCCAACATATAAATTTGGCAGAACTTGATGCCACGTTAAAAGGTCTTAATCTCGCATTGCAATGGCAGACTAATGTTGTGCATCTCCACACTGACTCATTGTGTGTTTACCATTGGTTAACCGACACCTTGACTGGAAAGGCTCGAGTTAAGACTAGAGCTGCAAGTGAAATGCTAGTACGAAGGAGACTAGCAATAATTAAGCGTCTAGTTGACGAATACAGCTTGCAGGTAGACATTACGTTAGTCTCGTCGATGCAGAATTTGGCTGATAGCTTGACTCGAGTACCAAAGAGGTGGATCGATGCAATGAGGCAGGGATCCGATCTTCAACAACAAACATGCGCGACTGTAACGGATCAATTAACACCTGACCAGATCCGTATGATACACCAGCAGATTGGACATCCTGGAATTCAGAGGACTGCATATTTTGTCCGAAGAGTATGCTCTGCAACTACAAAAGCATCAGTGAAAGCAGCCATACGTTCGTGTGAAGAGTGTCAGAGAATTGATCCGGCACCATCCCAATGGCAAAAAGGGAAGCTCGAGGTGGAGGGCAACTGGCAGCGAGTAGGGATGGACATAACACATTATGGGGGCAAACATTTTTTGACCACGACGGATTGTGGCCCGACGCGTTTCACAATATGGCGCCTGTTGACACGACAGGATGCAGCCAGCATTATACAACAGTTGAGAGCCGTCTTTTTTGAACGTGGTGCCCCGATTGAAATTCTGACTGATAATGCCGCCACATTTCGATGTCAAGAATTTCAGAAATTCGTGCACGAATGGGGGATTAAAATGCATTATCGGTGTGCATATTATCCCGAGGGTAATGGTATAGCAGAACGGTGTCACCGCACCATCAAAAGAATTGCAGCCAGGACGCAGTGCTCTATTCCAGAAGCTGTGTACTGGTATAATATAACACCCAAGGACAATGCAACACCAGCAACTGCACCAGCCAATGGGATTTACCAATATGAACAGCGTGTGAAAGGAGTTGATGCCATACCATCAGTGGTGAGTGTTGTCAATACACCATATCAGGTGGGAGACCTTGTTTGGATAAAACCCCCAAATGCTGGGTGCACTACGAAATTTTTCCGGGGAAAATAGATGAAATCATAAGTCCTCAGACCATGTTGATTGGTGGCATACCACGTCACGTAAAAGATATCCGCCCTTGTTATACCTCTTCTGATTCTGAGGACGATGAGGAGGATCACACACCGTTCAGAGATGATCCTGATCACTTACTGCCCCTTCAGGTGAGCATAGAAACACCACCAACAGAACCAGATGAGGGAATGATGGGACATACTGATGACAATAGTGAGGAGAGCGATGGACACAAGGAAGTAATGCCTCATCGAAATACTCGACAGAGACGAATACTGCCCACCCCCCGTGATTGCGAAACCCAGCGAGAAGGGATGATGGAGCATACCGAGGAGATGACGCCTCCGATTCTTCGGAGAAGTACCCGACAAAGACGGATACTGCCCCCCTGCCCTGATTGTGAGACACCGCCTATGGAACCACGAGACGGGATAATGGAACAGACTGGTAGTAATGATGGTGGTAATGAAGAAAACAGCAATGAGGAAGTGCTTCTTCGAAGGAGTACCCGCCAACGACGATTGCCCGCATGTCCTGTTTGTGATCATGAGATCAGGGGGGAGTGTGGAGAAATGCGTGACTTACCTGGATAGACCACGTGCGGGTCGGTCACCAAAAATAAATGAAAAGAAAGAAAAGAAATGGTCAAGACTCTTATTTATAGAGTAGTGATCACGTGAGTTAGAAGAATATGCAAATAGAGGTGAACGATTTTGCGATATAAAAAGCCTGTGTTGTTAAGAGGAGGGGCAGACTGTTGGCAGAAGTCAGTGCTGTCAGACGTGCTTTAGAGTTTTGTTATTATATGCTGTGTTCGATTGTTGGGAGAGAGAAAAGAGAAGAGGAGGAACCAAGAAGACATTCTGCAGATACTTGACTTTGTGTTGGTTTTAAAGTGAGCATAGAAACACTACCTACAGAACCAGATGAGGGAATGATGGAACGTACTAGTGGCAATAGTGATTAGAATGATGGACATGAGGAAGTAATACCACCAGTTCCTCATTGAAGTACTCATGAAAGACGAATACTGCCCACCCGCCGTGATTGTGAAATACCGCCTATTGCACCACAAAAGGGGATGATAGAACATACTGAGGAAGATGGAATCTAGGGAGTGATGGCTGCGATTCTTCGAAGACGTACCCGATAAAGACGGATACTGCCCCCCCCTGTTCTGATTGTGAAACACCGCCTATGGAGCCACGAGAGGGGACAATGGAACAGACTGGTGGCAATAACCGTGGTAATGAGGAAGATGGCAACGAGGAAGTGCTGGCCCTGATTCTTCAAAGAAGTACTCGACAAAGACGACTGCCACCTTGCCCTGTTTGTGATCATTAGATCAGGGGGGAATGTAGGGAAACGCATGACTTACCTAACTAGCACGTGTGCATAATTGAACGGGTCAGTCGTGGAACGAAATGAATGAAAAAGAAAGAAACAAAATGGCTGCCTTATTTCTTTATATGCATGCAACGTTACCACCTAATATGCAGATGAGATGCTCCTGGTAGGAGATAAAAGAGGGTTGATTTTTCAGGGAGCATGTTCATTTTGAAGTTGGATTTTGACGAAGTAAGTTCAAACAGCAGAAGTGCTTTTGGAGTTGAGAGAAGGTTACTTATACAGACGTCTGGAAGCCAGTGAAAAAGGTCGTTGCGTTTGGAAGTTGGAAGTTTGGAAAACACTGTCGAACTTAACCAAGAAATTGTTGATGTGAAGGGCAAAAGAAATAACACGTGGGTTTTTAATTATATTTTTGCCATAAGTTTGTGTTGTCTATCTAGTTCTTTGTTTTCTCTTTGGTTGCATTTTATCCACCCTCTTTTGAACGATGCCTGAATTCGAACTAGATCTATCCTTAATTTCTCCTTTTTTCTTGCCCATTTTTGACTATTTAGCGCCTTACATCTTACCAATCAATGCAGCCCCTGCCTGCAATATGGCTCTGATATATGTTACGTCCTCCAGTTACACCTCATTCATTACCTTGATTTGTTGCATTCCCTAACTTTGTCTGATCAACATTTCACTACTTCGCATTAATTATCTCAATCTATTCAGTAAATTTCATTCACAATCTGTCATTTCCGCACTGAAAATCTCTATATTATTAAGATATTCCCCTCTTTTTCAACTATATTATTATCTATACTTTCCAACATGTCATTTCTGTATTCTACTATCTCTTGAAAGTGTTTTAACGAAATCAGATTCGAGCAAGATTTCAGCTGAGTTTATAGTGCCAGCTAATGCACTGTGCAACTGGCTGTTTATACTGTTTCGACTGGCATAAACCATTTTTATCAAGCATTGTTCTCATCTGATTCTTCAACTATTTTCCATTATTTCAAACATAAATCCTTCTTTTCAGTATCTCAGTGTCACCTTTTCAATTCTACTGCAAACATGTGCTCCTCCTTGTTCCACTTTTATTTCACACCAACTACTCTCTTGGCCGATTTTCTACCAGGGTAATAAATTAGCTTTCATTTGCTTTAGAAAATTCGATGCTCCAAAGATAGAAGTGCTACTCGGTGGAAATTCTGACCCAGAAGCTGTAGAGTCCTGCACTAAAGGTACATTATTCTCCATATTCAATTCATTTGTATTTGTATTCATCATAAGAATGTGTTGTATTTGTAGAGGTTCCTTTTCTGGTATTTTTATCGAGACACCATCTCTATGTGCTATGTGACTGCCAATCAAGGGCTTCATCTTTCCGTAAAACCTGGTTAACCCCGCCAGAGGTTAAACTGGTATTTCCCTATCACGGGTTTTATTGTTGCAATCAACCAGTATTTTTATCGAGATACAAGCTCTAGAAAGACGCAGAGCTTTTTCTACTGAGAATGCAGGGTTACTTCTTTGCATCAGTATTACTAGTGTTATCCTTACGAGTATCACCATCCAACTATCATCATCCCTACTACCTTTATCACAAACACAACCAATACCATCATCACTATTGTTTTTTATAACCGTTCGGTTGCGGGAGACGATAGTGTAGCAGTGGATCTAAATAACCTTATACGAGAGGAGAGTTGTTACCCGTGCAGCAGCAGCAGTCCCCCTTCTCCGCAACGTAAGAGGATTCAAAAGAAAGACAAAATCGGTACAGCTTTGTTCTGTATTGCAGGATTTACCGGTAGTAACAATATAAAGTCCGGCCTCCGTAGGGACTCCGACTCCTAATTTTCTGTCGGAGTTTACTCCCTAACCTTTCTCTTGCTGAGGTTTTGAACCAGAGTTGCCTTCTCCTAAGTGAATTACCATCCAACGTTGACGAGCCCCACCTGCCCGAGGTGACTGGTTTTAAGGCGCCTGTGGATGTATATACTCCTTCTCCCAGTTAGTATTAACAGTTTCGCCGGGCTTAGTAGCTAAAGCACACGAGAAGGCTAGTATCTGGACTTGATTGTCAAAGGTTATTTGAGACGCACACCATAAGGGAATTGTGATAACATTTGAAAGATTATTATTATTATCCTGGTTGTTGTTGGTACACTAGGAGTTGTATCAAGTCGTCTGGAAGGGCAATTGAATAAACTACAAATCCCCGATGTTTTAGGTGGCCTTCAGACCTCTACAATTGTAGGTACCACCAACATCCTTAGAAAAACCCTTGATCTTTGAAGCTCCTGGTTTGGAGCCGGGATTAAGGAAAATCCTCTGGAAATGAATTCCACTCCAATCCAGAGAGACGTTGATAAATGAAATCAGAATTATTATTATTATTATTATTATTATTATTATTATTATTATTATTATTATTATTATTATTATTTAATTGCTTATTGCTGATTTCCATCTTCTTTAACTTCTCACGACAATGTTTGTTATATGAACTACAACTAGTGCCACTACGTGCATTCATCCTGTGTTTGTGTTAAGGAATTTCTGTGTTTATGGATTTCTTGCAGTTTCTGTTCCATTGTGCTCGGGTGGTTTTCTTTGGGTTTTTTTTGTTTGTTATTTTTTGTTTTATATTTATTTAAACATACTTATGGATGGTTAGCGTTCATTGTTTATGTGACTTGTTGCTGCGCTCGAGGATTTCTTTAGCATTTTTGTTATTTGCATCATTATCATGTATGGCCTCCAACTTTCTGTTTGCGTTATTTTCTACCTTTTTTTATTTCACGTTTTATTTTTATTCTCTTTCCATTTCCTTTTTTCATCTTCCTTTTTTATTTCTCAATTTTCACGTCCTTCTCCATTTTCCATTTCTTCTCTTCAATCTTTAACTTGGTTCCTCTGTCTTCAGTATGTATTTCTTCTGCTTATATTAATTTCACTTTACTTCCTTTTTCTCTTTACGTTATTAACGCTTTCAATATATACTAATTTTTATTTTCTCTTTCTCTTCTTCGATTGTGTTTGAAACAAGGTCATATTCGAACTAGGCCAACGCGTGAAGCTAATTTGTCATAAATAGACGTGATAACGACCAAAACAACATTTTTTTAGATATTTTGTGAGAGATTGCAATCCATGAGGAGAGAAATTAAATTAAAGGGCGATAACTCATCGATCAATAATTCTTTTTGTTTGATTTATTTTTGCTCGGCCTCGATTTGACCTCTTGATCCGATCATCCGTCAGCCATAATAGCAACAGCTGTTTTAGGCTGTTATTTTTGTTTCATGTTTTTTCGTAATTTCAGATTAATCTTCAATTCAATTGCTGTTTATTTCGCCGTATTAATTTTTTTTTTTAAACTGTAATTCTTCCGCAATTGTTCGACGTCCTTTTTTTATCTTCTCGTTCGAATTTAAATACATAAATTAAAGAAAATTTCGGAAAATCTTTTATTTTTCAAATTATGATATGAAACACAAACATTCAAAAAGAAAAATTCAAAGCCAAAATAATAAAAAAAATAAAAAGAATAGTCAAAGTTTAATGTTATTTATTACGTTTTTAAGCTTTTATCTTGATTATCGCCAAATAAATTAAAAAGCGGATAACCTTGGCCCAATATTAAACAATTATTTTACAATTTATATTATTATTATTATTATTATTATTATTATTATTATTATTATTATTATTGGCGGCAGCTGAGAATCCGGTATTGCTCGAGATTGCATGAGGATCACAACTACATACTTTGTCACTATTCTTATAATACCGTATAATTTTGTTTTTGATGTGCCGATTTTCCTGTTTCACCACTAATCATTAAGAAGATGAAATATTCAAAACTCTTAAAATTAGTATTTTATACATGCAATTTAAATGTCATTTAATTCAGATATAAATATTTAACGTTTAAAAGGGTTCTGTTCCTATGCGGTGAATTCACGTAAATATTCAGTACATAGAGGTTCGGACCAATATTTATTGCGTTTCTTGGAGTATTTCAGACATATCATACCAGGATATATTTGAAGTTGTAAAGAATATTCGGAGCCCATAGCACACTTTGGATACATAGAGATTCTGGACCATTTTCATTTTGTATTTCCAATAAATTTTTCTACATGGGATTTAAATTTTATTAACGTAGGATATATTTTAATTTTAAGGAATATGCGAGATAGCCTTCTTAGATGTGAAGTTAGAGTTACAATGTTTTTATTGGCAAGTTTTACAGAAGAATAGACCTTTAGATTTTATGTAGATTTTATAACCTTCCTTTCTATAGGGAATATATGTCGTTTATGTGAATTTGTTAAAGTATTAAATACATAGTCAATTAGCGTTTGCCACTTGTGTGAATTAGTTTAATCATTTAATATATAGTCAGTTAGTGTATTTCGCTCATGTGAAATAGTTAAGCATTCAATTCATAGCCAATTTGCGTAAGTCGCTTGTGTGAATTAATTTCAGCATTAAATATGTCGCCAGTATGCGACTGTCGCTTAGTTTAAGCAGTCAATACAAAGACAGAGTATGTCGTTTATGTTAATTAGTTTAAGCATTCACTACATAGGCGATTAGCGTATGTCGCTTATGTGAATTAGTTAAGCATTCAATACATAGACAGTAAGCGAATATCTCTGATGTGAATTAGTTTAAACATTCAATACATAGGCAGTTAGCGTATGCCGCTTATTTGAATTAGTTTAAGGATCCAATACATGACCAGTCAGGATATGTCCCTTATTAGGATTATTGAAAGCCAGTTTGCGTATGTCGTTTATGTTAATTACTTAAAGTACTTAATACATAGCCAGTTTGCGCATGTCGCTTATGTGAATTAGTTTAAGCATTCCATATATAGCCAGTTAGCTTATGTCCCTTTTGTGAATTGGTTTAAGCATTCAATATATATAGCCAGTAAGCGTATGTCGTTTATGTGAATAGGTTAAAGCCTTTAATACATAGCCGGCTAGCGTATGTCGCTTATGTAGAATTAGTTTAAGCATTCAATAGATAGCCAGCTAGGATATATCGCTTATGTGAATTAGTTAAAGCATTCAATAAATAGCCAATTAGCGTATATCGCTCATGTGAATTAGTTTAAGCATTCAATGAATAGCCAGTAAGCGCATGTCGCTTATGTGAGTAAGTTTAATCGTTTTTGTACAGCCAGTTAGCGTATGGCACTTATGTAAATTTAAGCATTCAATACATAGCCAATTAGCTATGTCGCTTATGTAAATAAGTTTACGAATTATAACTCAATAACTTGAGTTTTATTTCTTCCGCTGTCACACCAATAATTTTCTGGGTAAGGTTAACACTTTTGTCCAAACTTCCAACTTCTGTACACGTAACACACCTTCTCTCAACCCCCAACGTACTTCTGCTAATTCAACTTATTGCTTTGAAATCCAACTTCAAAATGAACAACCCTCTCAAAAACCAACCCTCTTTTATCTCCAACCAGGAGCATCTCATTTGCATATCGGGTGGTCACATTGCAGGCATACAAAGAGATAAGGCAGCGATTTTTGTTTCTTTCTTCTTCATTCATTTCATTCCACGATCGACCCATTGAATTATGCACACGTGCTAATTAGGTAAGTCGCACGTTTCCCTACACTCCCCCTGATCTCATGATCACACACAGGGCAGTGGGGTGGGCAGTCCTCTTTGTCGGGTACTTCTTCGAAGAATCGGGGGAAACACTTCCTCATTACCACCGTTATTGCCACTATTCTTTTCCATTATCCCCCATTGTGGTTCCCTATGCGGTGTTTCACAATCAGGGCAAGGGGGCAGTATCCGTCTTTCATGAGTACTTCTTCGAAGAATCGGAGGCATCACTTCCTCGGTTCCATCTTTCTCAGTATGTTCCATCATCTCCTCTCGCCTATAGGCGATGTTTCACAATCACGGCGGGTGGGCAGTATTCGTCGTTCTCGGGTACTTTGATGAGGAACTGGTGGTATTACTTCCTTATGTCCATCGTCCTCATCACTAGTGCCACCAGTACGTTCCATCATTCCCTCATCTGGTTCTGTAGGTAATGTTTCTATGCTCAACTGTAGAGGCAGTAGGCGATCAGGATCATCCCTGAACTGTATGTGATCTTCCTCATTATCCTCAGAATCAGAAGAGGTATAACAGGGGTGGGTATGCTTTACATGACGTGGTACACCATTAATCAACATGGTCTGAGGACATGATTTTGTCTATTTTTTCTCTGCAAAATTTTAGAGTGCACCCAGCATTTGGGGGTTTTACCCAAACACGGTCTCCCACTTGATATCGTGTATTGACAACGCTAACCACTGGTGGTGTGACATGTATTGTTTTTATACGCTGTTCATAGCGGTAAATCCCATTAGCTGGTGCAGTTTCTGGTGTTTCATCGTCCTTTGGTGTCAAATTTTACCAGTACACAGCTTCTGGAATAGAACACTATGTCCTGGCCGCAATTCTTTTAATGGTACGGTGACACCGCTCCGCTATACCGTTACCTTCTGGAAAATATGCGCATCGGTAATGCATTCTAAACCCCCATTCCTGCGTGAATTTCTTAAATTTTGGACATCGAAACGTGATAGCGTTATCGATCGGAATTTCCAGCGGGGCACCACGTTCAAAAAAGGCAGCTCTCAACTGTCGTATAATGCTAGATGCATCCTGTCGTGTCAACAGGCGCCATATCGTAAAACGTGTCGGACCACAATCTGTCAAGGTCAAAAAATGCTTGTCCTCATAATGCGTTACACCCATTCCTACTCGATACCAGTTGTCCTCCACCTCAAGCTTCTCTTTTGGCCATTGGGATGGTGCCGGATCAATTCGCTGACACTCTTCACACGAGCGTATAGCTGCCTTGATTGATGCTCTTGTAGTTGAGGGACACCCTCTTCGGACAAAATATGTTGCCCTCCGAATTCCGGGATGTCCACTCTGCTGATGTATCATACGGATCTGGTCAGGTGTTAATTGATCTGTTACGGCCGCGCATGTCTGTTGTGGAGGATCAGATCCTTGCCTCATTACATCAATCCACCTCTTTGGTACTTTATTCAAGCTATCAGCCAAATTCTGCATCGACGAAACTAAAGTAATATCCACTCAACCTGCAAGCTGTATTCGTCAACTATACGCTTTATTATTGCCAGTCTCCTTCGTACTAACATGTCACTTGCAGCTCTAGTCTTAACTGGAGCCTTTCCAGTCCAAGTGTCGGTCAACCAGTGGTAAACACACAACGAGTCAGTGTGGATATGCACAATCTTAGCCTGCCATTGCAATGCAAGATTAAGCCCTTTTAATGTGGCATCGAGTTCTGCCAAATTTATATGCTGGGCATCATTTTTCGGACGAAGAAGCACGCATCTTCCACAATGGCACCCAACTGTTCCAACACGACACCTGTAGCCAGTGAACTTGCGTCAACCCATGTATTCAGTTCGTTTCCAGATACTTGCAACTCACCCTGGACAGGGTCGTTCCTATGTACTCTGGACAACATTTCAGTCATCATTTGCTGGAGAGAATCATCATCCACGATGTCGTCCCATCCTTTGGTTACTGCAGTTACTCGTCTTTTTAATACTCTTCTTGCCGATCGGAGCCATCCACAGACAGGTAGATGTCCTACTAATTTACCGCAAATAGAAAACACAATGTGTCTTGTCAATACACTGGGTAAATCTGGAATTGAGCTCCCTCGCTTCCATCGCAAAGTATTACTTCTCATAGACCTCTAGGCCTAACACGGGCACTCCGTCCTTTAGGCGCTTAGGGTATTTGCTTATTAACCCAAACGATTCCAGTTTTGCTCGAATCACATCTGCAGACATTATATCCTCATTAACGTAGATGTCGTCAATGTAAGCTGAAGCAGCTTTTACTGTGATCTCATCCTGCATCAAAACAGTTTTAATAATAGTTGTCATTATTAAGGGTGCTACGTTTAGGCCAAAACCTAAACGTGTAAAACAATATCGTTTTCCCTTGATTATCACTGTCTGAAATGGCCATAATGACTTATGGACATGTATCTGCAAGTAGGCTCTCTTTAAATTCAGCAGTGCTACATTACTCCCTTTCTGACGCCACTCTCTTAGTTTAGCAGCGCACACATCTTCGTTTCCAGTGAAAGCATCAACATGCTGATTCAATTCTCGGTAATCCATTACGGGTCGAATTTTGTCTTTAGTAGGTTGTTCAACAGCCATGACCGGAATTAATCCTTTGGGTGGTCCCAGACGTTCCTGTGGGTATGGTATTAACCATCCGTTATCAATCCACATCTGAAGTTCTCCTTCATATGCGGCTTTATTTTTTATGGAAACTGCATACTCTGGAATTGTGTTGCACAGCCGATCTGGTGTCTGGCTGATAGTCCATTTCCACTTTGCAGCCCACGCCTTTTCCTCGTCGTCAAACGTAGCACAGAAGTCCTTTTCTTCAATAGACATGGCTGCACAGATTTCTTTTCCTTCTCCAAGCATTACACCTCCAGTCGCTGTGATTATGACGCCTCCTAGTGCTTGTATTGCATCAATTCCAATCAACATGTAATAGCCAAGGGGTTTTTCTTGCATCACCAGAACATCAACTTTGCTGTGTCACCCTTCTCAGTACAGATCGTAATCGTCCCTTCACCACAACATGCTCGGGATAAACCATTGATCGTCATAATACCGACTGGTTTCTCCCGCCACAGCTGACAATAATGTTAACTAACTATAGACCGGGAACATCCCGTGTCTATGAGTGCGGAACACTGCACATCGTCAATTTTAACGCCAATGACCGGTAATCTTGTGTTTATTGGTTGGCAAGGGGCAAGGGTGGCGATAGTACCTTGCCCCCAACGTCGTTTCCCGAACAGGTGCGAGATATGTGTCCATACTTATTGCAGCGATAGCATTGTAATGTGCTCGTGGATATACACACTTCCTATCACTCCAGCAATCCTTAGCAAAAGAATTGGCCTTCCCACATTTATAGCACACTGGACCCACACGCTTATTACTACCTGGGAGAGAATCTACATTGCTTCCATGCGGTTCGACTGTTGCATGTTGAATGCTAGTTGCTACTGCAATTGGCTCCTGTTCCTTACAGATGTTTCGAGCTCGGGCCAATGACTCGTCTGTTGTCAATTCATCAATTCGTGACGATGCCCGCAACAGTTTTCTGACCTCCTCAGGTAAGCCTACTAAAAAGGCACATCTTAATATCTTATCATTAACCCCGCAAAATGGTACCGACAACTTTCGTAGGTCGGCTAGGTACACATCAACGGTTTCCTTGGGGTGAAATCGCCGGCTCGTGAACTGTTGCCATGCAACAAAAGGATCTGTACCAAACGCTGTATACAGGCTGTGTTTGATTGTATCCCAGTCTGGTTCATCCCCGAGTTGCTGGTAGACTGCATAGGCCTCTCCGGTTAACCTTAAAGGAGTGACTGTGGCTGGTTCTTTAATTCTGCACAGTGTACAGATCTTTTCAGCCGTTTCCACCTATTCGACGACAGTCGGTCTAGTGGTAGATCCATCAAACTCAGGTATCAAGTGAAAGTCGAATCTGTCCATTTTCTGCCTTTCGAGTCACCGCACACCGAGAGCCGAAATAGCTTATAACTCAATAACTTGAGTTTTATTTCTTCCGCCCGTCACACCAATAATTTTCTGGGTAAGGTTAACACTTTTGTCCAAACTTCCAACTTCTGTACACGTAACACACTTTCTCTCAACCCCCAACGTACTTCTACTAATTCAACTTATTGCTTTGAAATCCAACTTCAAAATGAACAACCCTCTCAAAAACCAACCCTCTTTTATCTCCAACCAGGAGCATCTCATTTGCATATCGGGTGGTCACATTGCAGGCATATAAAGAGATAAGGCAGCGATTTTTGTTTCTTTCTTCTTCATTCATTTCATTCCACGATCGACCCATTGAATTATGCACACGTGCTAATTAGGTAAGTCGCACGTTTCCCTACACGAATTCAATACATAGCCAATTAGCGTATGTCGCTTATGTAAATTAGTTTACGCATTCAATACATAGCCAATTTGCGTATGTCGATTATGTTAATAAATTTAAGCATTCCTACATAACCAGTTAGTGCATTTCCTCATGTAAATAAATTTTAGCATAACATGACGAAGCCAGGTAGCTTATGTCGCTTATGTGCATTAGTTAAGCATTCAATAAATAGCCAACTAGCGTATGTCGCTCATGTGAGTTAGTTTAAGCATTCAGCACATACCCAGTGTGCGTATGTCGCTTATGTGAATTAATTTAAGCATTCAATACACAGCCAATTAGTGTATGTCGCTTATGTGAATTAGTTTAATCATTCAATAAATATCAAGTTAGCGTAGGTCGTTTATATGAAATAGTTCAATCATTCAATAACAGTAAGCGTATATCGCTTATGTGAATTACTTAAGCATTTAATATAAAGACAGTTTGCGTATGTCGCGTATGTAAATTATTTTAAGAATTCAATACATAGCCAGTTTGCGTATGTCGCTTATGTGGCTCAGTTAAAGTATTTCAATACATAGAAAATTAGCGTATGTCACCCATGTAAATTAGGTTAACCATTCAATACATAGCCAGTAAGCGTATGTCGCTTATGTGTATACGTTTAATCATTTAATGCATAGCTAGTTTACGTATGTCGCTTATGTGGCTTAGTTAAAGCATTCAATACATAGCAAATTAGCGTTTTTCGCGCATGTGAATTAGGTTAAACATTCAATACTGTAATGTGCATCCAGGAGATAAGCGCCCGCGTGTTTGCGTGTTGTGTGGGTACGTGGGAGAGACGGATGAGGGGAAAAAGACTTACCTCGAGACCAGCTCAGCGTTACCGACCAAAAATAGAAAAGAGGGACCAAGATGGCGACCGCCGTCTTTTGTAAAGTATGATGTCTCGCAAAGTCACACGAATTCTCGGAATATGCAAATTTAGCCGGCCTAGAACGACGATAAAAGCGGGTGAGGGGAAAGACGTGGGGAGTGACGATTGAGTTGGCTGGGGAATCGTGTGGCTGTTGCTTCTTGTGCCGTGTTGAGGATATCTTACCGTGTTAAAGAGAGAGTCGGGCGCCATCTTTAATTTTTCCTTACATTTTTTTTTCTTACAAGCTATCTCGGCCATTTGGCCTCTAGGACTATGACCGAGTCGAAATTTGACTTAAAGCTCATACCCGAGTTTGACGGGTCCACGTCCATCGTCGACTGGGTTGAAAGGGTCGAGCTGACGTGCGACCTTTGTGAGGTGAAAAGGGTACACACTGTAATTCCCCTGAGATTGGCTGGGGGTGCCTTGAGTGTATATCAGCAACTCAGTGCTGCCGAAAAGGGAGATGTCACCGCAATTAAAGCTGCGCTGTACAAGGCATTTGCCATGGATCCTTGTACGGCCTATGAAAAATTTGCTTCCCGAAAACTTCTACCGGAGGAAAGCGTGGACGTTTTCTTCGCTGAGTTAAAGAAACTCGCAGTTGTGTTCGGTGGAGGGGTGTCGGAGCGGACGCTCGCGTACGCGTTTGTGGCGGGCCTTCCCACTCGGGTGAAGCAGCTACTGAGAGCCTCAACCAGCGTTTCAACAACGACCATGGAACACTTGATGGAACGTGCTCGAGCCATCATCAAAGATGAGGAGGACCTGGGGGAACCAGTTGTGATGGCGACACAGACAGGCCAGATTGGCGCTCGGGAGATTCCGAATCGGAACCCTGCAAGCAATGAGAAATGTTTTCGCTGCGGCCGACGCGGACATTTTGCAAGGAATTGCACCAACAGGGGACGTGTGCGCTGTTTTAAGTGTGGCGGTTTGGGGCATCTAGCCCAAAACTGTGCGGGAAACGTATCAGGGGAGAGGACGTCAGCGCCGCCCTGCTCCCCGAGCAAAATTTGAACAAGGCGCAACCAGTAATAACCGTCTACGTAAACAGGATACCCTGCTCAGCACTTCTCGACTCAGGCTGTTCGCATACTATAGTGAGCACCAGGCTGTGTCCAAGTTGGACTAAGAGGAAGATCAAAGTCACCACGATAGGAGGCGAGACCCAGACATGCTGTGGAGCTGGAACTGTCAAGATCTACACGGACACCGGTGCAGCCACTAAGATCAATGTGCTCGTGACCCAAGGAAATCTCCTGGGGTTTGACCTGTTGCTCGGATACGATGCCATCAAGGCGCTGGGGGAAGTCGCAATTCATCGGGATGGAAAGGTGCGATTCTTAGAGGCCCCAGTGTGTGCAGCGCTCCATATCGATCGGCCGGATTTTACAGTGGACTACGACTCGCGCAAGAGGGCCTGGATTGCATCTTGGAAGTGGACCGAGGGAATGGCACCGACTAAACTCAAGAATGGGGTTGCAGAGTACCCTATACCCAGTGAGGCCCGAGCAGAATACGAAAGGGAACTAAAGGCGTGGATCCAAGATGGCTGGTTAATCCCCTACCCTGAGGACAAGCTTGGGCCTCCGAAGGGTCTAATACCCTTGATGGCAGTAGTCCAGCATAACAAGTCGAAAGTACGACCCGTGCTGGACTATAGGGAGCTTAACAAGCATATTGAAGCCTACACTGCCGATGCTGACGTATGCGCCAGTAAGTTGAGGGAATGGCGTCAGAAAGGCACTAATGTCTCAATATTGGATTTACGAAAAGCCTATTTACAGGTGCGAGTTGATGAGACGTTGTGGCCGTTCCAGACAGTTTGGTTCCAGGGGCAGAGGTACTGCCTTACACGCCTTGGCTTTGGCCTAAATGTGGCACCACAGATCATGAAGACTATTGTCAACACAGTATTGTCCCAAGAAAAGCCCATGAGGGACTCAACGTCAGCTTACATTGATGACGTATACGTCAATGAAGATGTACAGTCTGCGTCGTGTGTCAGAGAAAAGTTGGCTCAGTTTGGTCTGGAATGCAAGAATCCCGAACGTTTAAGGGAAGGAGCACGTGTATTGGGATTGGATGTTTATGAAGAGGATGGCACCCTACAGTGGAGGCGTGGCAGTGAAATTCCAAGCATCCCCAACCTCGTTACAAGGCGGACCGTTGTTTCTTGGTGTGGAAAACTTGTTGGTCACTTACCGGTCTGTGGCTGGCTCCGGGCAGCTGTTGGTGTGATTAAACGCAGAGCAAATTTAACAACCACGGGTTGGGATGACATATCCGATGATGTCCTACTAACTCTGATGATTAAAGAGACACTGGAGAGAGTGAACAAGAAGGACCCTGCCTGTGGGCGGTGGTGTGTTAACGGAGACAACGTAGGTGTGTGGGTTGATGCCAGTTCTTTGGCGTTGGGAGTATCGTTGGAGCAAGGAGGAAACGTGTTCGAGGATGCGTGTTGGCTGCGGCCCGTAACAGATTCTCAGCATATCAACCTGGCAGAGCTGGACGCTGTTGTAAAGGGGGTAAATCTGGCCCTGCAGTGGCAGTCTAAGAAGTTGACCTTGTACACAGATTCTCTCTGTGTCTACCACTGGGTGTCTGACACACTTTCAGGACGGACACGAATCCGTACCAAGGCAGCAAGCGAAATGTTAATACGGAGAAGGCTAGACACGCTAAAAAACCTGGTATCTGAGTATGGGCTATCACTGAGCGTCACTCTGGTGCCATCACATTGTAATCGTGCTGACCAACTGACCCGTGTACCTCACAAATGGTATGAAGCCGCGAAGATGGGAATGGAGATTACTGCTCGATCTTGTGCAGTTGCAATCGACCCATGTCAAATACAAAAAATTCATGCACAGAGCGGACATCCGGGTATCAAGAGGACCCTTTATTTTGTGAGGCGTGCATACCCAGCAGTGACCAAGATGGATGTCAGACAGATCGTCAGAAATTGTGAGGCTTGCCAGTCTATTGATCCTGCACCAGAGCGATGGCAGAAGGGTCGCTTGGAAGTTGAGAGTGTGTGGCAGCGGCTGGCCATGGATATTACCCATTACAGTGGCAAGCCCTTTCTAACTCTCATTGATTGCGGGCCTACGAGATTTGCGGTGTGGCGGCAGATGACCAGACAGGATTCAGCAAATGTTGTTCGCCACCTATCATCCATTTTTTTTGAGCGAGGTGCGCCGGAAGAGCTCCTGACTGACAATGATGCAGCGTTTTGTAGCCAGCAAGTCCGGCAGTTGTTAGATGAGTGGGGCGTCCGTCTACGGTTGCGATGTGCGCATGTGCCATCAGGAAATGGCATTGCTGAAAGAAGCCATCGCAGCATCAAGAGAATTGCTGCCAGGAAGCGATGTACTATTGCGGAAGCAACATATTGGTACAACATTACGCCAAAGGACGGGACGTCCCCTTCAACCGCACCTGCGAATGCTATTTACACGTACCGAGTCGGAGTGAAGGGAATCAACACTACGCAGCCAACCGACAAGGGAACATATAACAGATATGAAGTGGGAGATCCAGTGTGGGTGCGGCCTCCAGGAAATCGGTGCACCGACAAGTTTAAGCGAGGACACATATCTGGAGTGATTAGCCAGCAGTCTGTTTTGGTCGATGGAACCCCACGACATGTGCGAGATCTTCGCCCAGCTACCGAGGTGCGTCATACAACTACAGAAGAAAGCAGTGAAGCGTCTAGCGATGAGCTGCCGATGCACGGATTCAGTGAGCCCCTTCCAGAGACTGATAGCGATACTTCATCTGATGAGGCGGAACCAGATCCAGAGCCCGAATCTGAAACAGTGAATGTACCTCTTCGCAGAAGCACACGCACTAAAAGGCCACCCCCCCAGTGCTCTCTATGTGATCATCAGATCAGGGGGGAGTGTAATGTGCATCCAGGAGATAAGCGCCCGCGTGTTTGCGTGTTGTGTGGGTACGTGGGAGAGACGGATGAGGGGAAAAAGACTTACCTCGAGACCAGCTCAGCGTTACCGACCAAAAATAGAAAAGAGGGACCAAGATGGCGACCGCCGTCTTTTGTAAAGTATGATGTCTCGCAAAGTCACACGAATTCTCGGAATATGCAAATTTAGCCGGCCTAGAACGACGATAAAAGCGGGTGAGGGGAAAGACGTGGGGAGTGACGATTGAGTTGGCTGGGGAATCGTGTGGCTGTTGCTTCTTGTGCCGTGTTGAGGATATCTTACCGTGTTAAAGAGAGAGTCGGGCGCCATCTTTAATTTTTCCTTACATTTTTTTTCTTACAGTTGGACAGTTTGCGTATGTCGCTTATGTGGATTAGTTTAAGCATCAAATGCATAGCCAGTTAGCGTATGTCACTTATGTGAATTAGTTTCAGCATATAATATATAGCCAGTTAGCGTATGTCGCTTATGGTAATTAGTTTAAGTATCCAGCGCATAGCCAATTAGAGTACCGTGATTATGTTTAAAAGTTTAAGCATCCAATACTAAGCCACTTAGCTTATGTAACTTATGTGAATTAGTTTACGCATTCAATACATAGCCAATTACTATATGTCGCTTATGTGGATAAGTGATGTAAAATGGGGGTGGGGTTCACCTCAAATACACAAACGGAATGTTCAAGAAAGATTATCGCTAAAGTCCTCTGTCTCTTGTCTCTACTCTCGTTGCCTTATCTCCTGGCTGATCGGGAATCATCTCCCAGCACCCAGAAATGAACATCGTTTTATAGGTTCCATCTTCACGCACACACGAGATTATGCGAGAACGGACGAAATAAAAATGCTGGCCGCAATGTTTGTTCTTCTTTTTCTTCGCCTGAACTCACTCGCTGAGCACCCACGGTAAGACTTCTCTTTCTTGCTTCTAACCACATGCCTCCCTGATCTCAAGATCACATTTCATAGTCCCTCATCCGCTGTGGCGGTCGCCTCTCTCTACTTGGCCTCTGAGGTGTATCGTCCTCCTCCTGTGGCTGCACACTCCCCTCCACTGCTTCGCCTTCAACTGGTCTGACGTCGAGAATGTGCCTCGGGACTCCTCCCACCATAATGTTGTTACTAGTGTTCCTCCCAGTCACGCGACCTCTACTCCATTGTGTGGTGCAGCGCGCCCCCGGTGGCGTCACCCATACCTCGTCCCTGAGTTTAATTGTCCCTGTGGCCTCTACTTCTCGGCTTGCCGGCTCCACCCTGGGATGTCTCCAGGAATATGCAAACATTGACAGTTGTGGGACCGTCTCTGGTACTTGTCCCAGTTTAGGCGACATGTTATACCAGAAGACGGCTTGCTCAGGTGAGGTGCCTCCTCTTTCCGCAACTGCTTTTATGGTGCGGTGGTTTCTCTCCACGATCCCATTGCCACTAGGTCTGTAGGCAGCTCTGAAAAATTGTTGGATCTTCCATTTCTTCAGGATTTCTGTCACTGCTACTGACTTGAAGTCAGTCCCGTTGTCGGTTAACAACTCTTCCACGGGGCCTCGCTCCAAAAACACCTCATCAATGATTGCCGCTATTTCATTGCCTGTTCCTCCACGTAGCTTCTTCCATAGAGCAAATCGCCCGGGCCCACAGTCAATCATGGTCAGGTAAAGTCCACCCCTGTAATAGGTGACATCGCATGCCAGTCTCTCCCAGGTCCCACTCACCTCCAATTGGCCAGCTTCATGCGTGCTTGGAGCAGGATCAATCGACTGACATCTGTCGCATGTCCTGACCACTTTCCTCACCTGCTCCTTGGTGATCCTCGGGTCGACTTTTTTCACTAAGTACATAGTCCTCTCTACCCCCATATGGTACAAATTGTGCAGTTCTCGCACGCCAACATCATCTAGATCCGATGCAGCAACAATATCTTTCTTTGGCAACAGCCAACTCTTCTTCACTCTCGTGAGAGCATCTGCTCGGTTCTTTTCAGAAGCCACCATGTCTACGCGAAGCTTCAAACAAAACTCTTGCATCAGCTCAGCCAGCACCCCAAGCCTGCGCTTAACTAACGTCTCCGCAGCCCCTTTCGTTTTTATCCTTTTCTCGCTTGAAATGAGAGACTTTAGCCAAGCAAACACCGTGGGAGAGTCTGTTTTGATGCAGATGTCAGGTAGTCCCCATTTCAAGGCCAGATTGGCTCCTTTTATTGTCGCGTCTAATTCCGCCACATTGATGTGGCTGACGTCATTCTTTTTCCTCAACCAGACTGCATCTTCTGCAACTACTCCTCCAATTTCCAAAACGACCCCTGTTGCAATGCTGCTTGCATCGCACCACACGACTCCATCCAATGTTCGCGGTATGTTCCAGGTTCCCCGGACTGGGTCTTGCCGTTCTGCTTCTTTCAGGAGCTCTTCTATCATGGCGACTGTTCTTTCTCCCACCTTATCATTCCATCCTCGTCCTTCGGCGTGTCTCTTTATGTAGCTGCACGCTGGTCTAAGCCTCCCGTATGGCACTTATATGGCCGTTCAGCTCTCGGAAATCCAGGACCCGTCTTACTTTCTCTTTAGTTGTTTGCAGAACGGCCATCAACGGAAAAATGCCCGACTCCACATCATCCGTCCAAGGCATCAGTATCCTCTCCTCATTCCATTGGTCGACTTCCTGCTCAAACTCCTTTCTCGCCCCTTCTCTAAGCGAATTTGTGTAGCACGCCACCCTGTTTGTCAGCGATGGCGCTTGATGTTTCCATGCCCACTCTACCGTCCACCGCTCTCCGTCGAATTCGGCTCGGAAGTCCTGATCTTTGATCGACAATTTTCTTTCCTCCCCGGCCTTGTTGATCCCTCTGGGGGCGTTCTCCGTCACCGCGCACTCCGCTAGTCCGAACCTCACGTTGTCACATGTGATGGTAACACCTCCAAGGCGGCATATAACATCCATTCCAATAATGGCTTGGACGCCAGGCACCAGGCGATCAGTGACAATTTCACGGACCCTCATCCGACGTTCAGCAATATCAATAGTGACGGTCTTCCTCCCTCGACACTTCTCCTTCTCGACCCATCGAATGTCACTACTTCACCCTCCTCTTTCAATCTTCCGACCAGGGTAGTGTGCACCATGGTAGTGGTGCAGCCAGTGTCAATCAGGGCCATAACTTCCCGTCCTTCCACCGCAATCTTCTGTTTGGGCATCTGCTGCGGGTGCGCCTCTATTCTCGAATCGGGGCGGCCGCTGGCGCGTCGGCCTCCCATCGCCAGTTTCCCGAACTTGTGCATTTTACCGCTAAATGGCCTCTTCGATTGCATTTGTAACACACTGTCCGTTGCAAGAATTTCCTGCAATCTCTTCTCATGTGTGGTCCTCCGCATTCGAAGCGTGCGATCCCCGGGTTTGGCAGATTTCTGCACACATCCTCCTGTACCGTTGCTGTCGTTCCTCCAGGCTCCGTGGGCTGGGTGCTCACCAAGATTTTTGCAGTTTTAAGCAGCACACTCACATCCAGCGTCTCCACTCCCGGTACCTGCTGCAACCTTTTTGATATCTCTTCCGGGAACCCGGTAACAAAAGTCATCTTGACTACGTGACTCGTGGCATGTCCCCTGATGCCCGACAACTCAACCAATCTCCTTATCTCATTCGCGTAGGCATCCACAGATTCACCAGTCCACCTCTTCTCTTTCAACTTATTAAAGGCCTCGAAAGGCCCCTCTGCGAAAGCTTCGATCAGTCGACCCTTGATGGCGTCTGCGTCACCCTGTTCCCGCTCGCTCAGTTCCAAACAGAGGGCCAGTGCGTCTCCTTCTAGAAACAGTGGTATTACTGCGGCCACATCATCCAGCTTCTGAATCATTGCTACAAGGTCCACTTTTTTAAGCCACGCCACCACGTCACCGTCGCCATTAAAAGGCTTAATCATGTTGCTTAAGCCTGTGTTTGCCATCGCCGAAATAGCTTGATGTCAAATAGAGGGGGGGGTCACCTCAAGTACACCAACGGAATTTTCATAAAGATTATAGCTACAGTCCTCTGTCTCTTGTCTCTACTCTCGTTGCCTTCTCTCCTGGCTGATCGGGAATCATCTCCCAGCACCCAGAAGTCGACCGATGGATTGAGGAGGGGATACTGATGCCTTGGACGGATGATGTGGAGTCGGGCATTTTTCCATTGATGGCCGTTCTGCAGACAACTAAAGGGAAAATAAGACGGGTCCTGGATTTCCGAGAGCTGAACGGCCATGTTAAGTGCCATACGGGAGGCGACACCGTAGATGTGTGCAGTGAGGCCATTAGGGAATGGAGGCAGATGAATGGCGCATCTACGTTGGTAGATCTAAAATCTGCCTATTTGCAATTCCATGTTGCCAAGAAGCTCTGTAAATATCAGTTAGTCAAGTACAAAGGCAAAACCTACTGCCTTACGCGAGTAGGGTTCAGGTTAAATTCGGCACCCAAGATTATGTCAACTATCCTCAGGAAGATTCTGGAGACAATGGGAAAGGGAGATGGGGTAGTGAGCTCATACATAGACGACATTCTGGTGAATGAAAATGTGGTAACTGCCAAGGAGGTGGTGGCTCATTTGAAGAGGTTCAGGTTGGTCGCCAAAGAGCCGGAAAAATTAGACGGAGGGGCAGCTTTGGGCCTAAAACTGAAACGAGGTGCGTCAGGCGGCCTACAGTTTCGCAGGGGAAACGAGATCGCACAATTGAAGCAGGAGCTCAACAGACGTGAACTTTTTTCCATATGCGGAAAGTTGATCGGACATTACCCCATTGCTAGCTGGCTTAGACCAACATGCAGCTACATAAAGAGACACGCCGAAAGACGAGGATGGAATAAGGTGGGAGAAAGAACGGTCGCCATGATGGAAGAGCTCCTGAAAGAAGCAGAACGGCAAGACCCAGTCCGGGGAACCTGGAACATACCGCGAACATTGGATGGAGTCGTGTGGTGCGATGCAAGCAGCATTGCAACAGGGGTCGTTTTGGAAATTGGAGGAGTAGTTGCAGAAGATGCAGTCTGGTTGAGGAAAAAGAATGACGTCAGCCACATCAATGTGACGGAATTAGACGCGACAATAAAAGGTGTCAATCTGGCCTTGAAATGGGGACAACCTGACATCTGCATCAAAATAGACTCTGCCACGGTGTTTGCTTGGCTAAAGTCTCTCATTTCAAGCGAAAAAAGGATAAAAACGAAAGGGGCTGCGGAGATGTTAGTGAAGCACAGGCTTGGGTGCTGGCTGAGCTGATGCAAGTGTTTTGTTTGAAGCTTCGCGTAGAAATGGTGGCTTCTGAAAAGAACCGAGCAGATGCTCTCACGAGAGTGAAGAAAAGTTGGCTGTTGCCAAAGAAAGATGTTGTTGCTGCATCGGATCTAGATGATGTTGGCGTGCGAGAACTGCACAATTTGTACCATATGGGGGTAGAGAGGACTATGTACTTAGTGAAAAAAGTCGACCCAAGGATCACCAAGGAGCAGGTGAGGAAAGTGGTCAGGACATGCGACAGATGTAAGTCGATTGATCCTGCTCCAAGCACGCATGAAGCTGGCCAATTGGAGGTGAGTGGGACCTGGGAGAGACTGGCATGCGATGTCACCTATTACAGGGGTGGACTTTACCTGACCATGATTGACTGTGGGCCCGGGCGATTTGCCCTATGGAAGAAGCTACGTGGAGGAACAGGCAATGAAATAGCGGCAATCATTGATGAGGTGTTTTTGGAGCGAGGGCCCGTGGAAGAGTTGTTAACCGACAACGGGACTGACTTCAAGTCAGTAGCAGTGACAGAAGTACTTGAGAAATGGATGATCCAACAATTTTTCAGAGCTGCCTAGAGACCTAGTGGCAACGGGATCGTGGATAGAAACCACCGCACCATAAAGGCAGTTGCGGAAAGAGGAGGCACCTCACCTGAGCAAGCCGTCTTCTGGTATAACATGTCGCCTAAACTGGGACAAGTACCAGAGACGGTCCCACAACTGTCAATGTTTGCATATTCCTGGAGACATCCCAGGGTGGAACCGGCAAGCCGAGAAGTAGAGGCCACAGGGACAATTAAACTCGGGGACGAGGTATGGGTGACGCCACCGGGGGCGCGCTGCACCACACAATGGAGTAGAGGTCGCGTGACTGGGAGGAACACTAGTAACAACATTGTGGTGGGAGGAGTCCCGAGGCACATTCTCGACGTCAGACCAGTTGAGGGCGAAGCAGTGGAGGGGAGTGTGCAGCCACAGGAGGAGGACGAGACACCTCAGAGGCCAAGTAGAGAGAGGCGACCGCCACAGTGGATGAGAGACTATGAAATGTGATCTTGAGATCAGGGAGGCATGTGGTTAGAAGCAAGAAAGAGAAGTCTTACTGTGGATTCTCAGCGAGTGAGTTCAGGCGAAGAAAAGGAAGAACAAACATTGCGGCCAGCATTTTTATTTCGTCCGTTCTCGCATAATCTCGTGTGTGCGTGAAGATGGCACCTATAAAACGATGTTCACATCTGGGTGCTGGGAGATGATTTCCAATCAGTCAGGAGATAAGACAACTAGAGAGAAGAGACAGAGGACTTTAGCGATAATCTTACTTGAACATTCCGGTTGTGTATTTGAGGTCAACCTCCCCTCCCCCATTTTACATCAGTCGTTTATGTGAATTAGTTTAAGATATTCAATACATATCCAGTAAACTTATGTCCCTCATATGAATCGGTTTAGGATATTACATACATAACAAATTAGCGTATGTCGCTTAGGTGTTTAGTTTAAGCATTCAATTCATAGCTTATTAGCATATATCGCTTATGTGAATTAGTGGTGGCATTGATTACATAGCCAGTTAGCGTATGTCGCTGATAATAATTAGTTTAAGCATTCAATACACGTCTAATTAGCAAATATCGCTTATGTGAATTAGTTTAGGCATCCAATACAAAGCCAGTTCGCTTATGTCGCTTATGTGAATTAGTTTAAACATTCAACTTGTGTATGTCGCTTATGAGTATTAGTTTAAGCATTTAATACATAGCCAGTTTGCGTGCGTCGCTTTGAAAGAGTTAGTTTAAGCATTCAATAGATAGCTAGTTAGGGTATGTCGCGTATGTGAATTAGTTAATGCTTGCAATAAATAGTCAATTAGCATATGTCGCTCAGGTGGATTAGGTTAAGCATTCAATGGATAACCAATAAGCGTATGTTGCGTATGTGAATATGTTTAGGCGTTCATCGCACAGCCAGTGAGCGTATCTCACTTATGTAAAATTATGTATTCAATATGTTAAGTTTGCAGGTTGAAATAAGTAACGTAGAAAGCAATACAAATGACGACTCAACAAACAAAGGTAGATCAAATAAGAAGTGCATTAGGAAAAGGTATATTTACAGGATATTTACATAATGGTGTCAAATAAGAGTCTTTGCTGGAGAAACATATCTACTCTCGGCGGCCTTCGGTGGCTTCTGGTGAACACACACTCAGACTAACTGAATATTCCTATTTATGTGTAATTACTATCCACATATGCAAATGAATGTGTGCCACCACAACACCCTCCTCCCAAGATTTGAAGTCGCACAGATTTCAATATCTTTTTCTCTTGAGATTTAACCTTAATGGTTAATTAAACTTTCTTTTTCTACCTGATCTTCGGGGTTCAGGTGTATATTGAGGCGGTTCCAAATTAAAGGATTCGTATACGATGTCCATGGTTTCCTCCTCTTCGACTGCTGTTGTATAATCACCATCTTGAATGTGGTGTTTTTTTATTTGGTTCATGTGACTTTTATGTATATTTTGTGGACCTTTAATCATGTATGTACAATCACCAATGCGTTTATCCACTACTCCACATTCCCAGTAAGAAGTGTTATTCCTGTAGCACTTGAAATATACTCGATCTCCCGAGTTATATTTCTTTCTTATCATATGTGTAGTGTTTCGGACAATTGCCTGTCTTGGCAATAGTTTATCAAATGCTGATTTCACCTTCTTTTTCTTTACATATACGGTGGGGGCTGCCCAGTCGCTATGTTCTATTTTTGATAGTATTCCTGTCTGTTCCAATCTGTCTAATTCTTTATTAATCTTTTCCAACCCAGCGAACGGAACGTTTCGCTTTTTTCTAAAAATTGGGCTGGTGTTTTCTTTAAGTTCAAACGAGGCCTTAAATTTATTGCAACGACCTAATTTAGTCATAAATACATCAGGGAATAATTTTTTTAAGTCCTCTTTTATATTTTCTGTTGTTGGAGTAGTACATTCTATTTTTTACAGAATGTATTAATTGGCTTATTCCAGAGTCCAAATTTCTCAATTAAATCTATTCCAAACAGGTTTTCGCTATTTTTCAATACGAACATATTTAATTTCTTCGTAATCCCTTCTAATTTTATCGGAAGGATAACTTCTCCTTCCAATTTTATCTCACCACCAGTTACCGTCCGAGCTGATTTACTTGTTTTCATCATGGTTGGTTTACCCAACTTTTTCCATGTATTCAAGTTTATTATAGAAATATCGGATCCTGAATCCAGTTGTAATCTTATTGGTGTTTTAAATATTTCCGCTTTTATGTATTTTCGATGAGTTTTGTCTAATTTTTCATTTGATTTTGTTTGCTGTACTCTCTTTCTGGTGAGATCTTTATATCTGCAACAATCGCTTTTGTGTCCGACTTTCTTGGAAATGTAGCATTTTTTCTTCTTATGAGGGCAATCCGATTCCCAATGTCTTTCTGCGCATCTCTTACAGTTATATCCAGGAAAATACTTGTTATATTCTTTACTATAATTATAATTATTATATTTGGAATAGCTCGTTCCGTTTTGACTGCTTTTATTTGTATAGTTCTTGGTTGGTGTGTATGGTTTCTAACCTTTCTTACATATGCCACTCCGGTTGAATCCATTTTTAGTGTAATGGCCCTTTCACAATCCTCTGCTAATTTCTGAAGTGTTAAATCTTGCTCAGGTTTCAGCTTAGACAACACTCGTCTGCGTATTTCTGAATTTTTCGTGAAGACTAAACCTTGTGCGAAGATTAGGCATTTGAAATCTTCTACTGTTAATTCCGCTAGCTTAAAATTATCACAGTTTTTATTGACAACTGATGCGTATGTCAAATAATCTTGGTTGTCCATCTTCCTTAGATTCATACACAACCATCTCTTATGAAAAAGAGATATATTCGGATTAAATAATTCTTTTAGTAATTTTACAGCTTCCATGAAATCTAATTCCGTAGTTTTTTTAGGTAGTATATAATCTACGAACTTGTTGTTACACCCAACTTCCTGAGTAAAAGGCTCACTTTCTGGTTATTTGGCCAACTTTTGCAGTCCAGTTGAAAGACATCCTCGTATCTTGTATAGTATGCTTTAAAAGTCTTTTCTTCCTCCGGCACATAATTAAATGTGTCAATGCTATTAAATATAGTTGTATGCGAGAAATTAGTACTGTCAACATTTTCTCGATTAGTCTTTAATAGTTCCAGTGTTTTAGCAAAACGTTAATTTTGTCTTTCTTCATATTCAAATTGTAATTTCTTCTGCCTTTCTTCTTGTTCAAGTTGTAATTTCTTCTGCCTTTCTTCTTGTTCAAATTGTAATTTCTTCTGCCTTTCTTCTTGTTCCATTTGCCATTTCAATAATTTCTTCTCTCTACGTGCATCTAGCTCGGATTGCGCCTTTTGTTGCGTCTGCAAAAATTGCATTAACATTCTAGATAAATCTTCCATTTATTTTGTATCCTTCAGTAGCAGTAATGCAGTTACGAAGAAAAATTGTACAATTTCACATGCAACACAATATACGTACCATATAAAATGGCTTGTGTTACAAAAAAAAAATTGTTCATAGTTCCTGTTTTCAATAGTAATATCGCTGCTCAAATAATATTTTCTCACTTCGCTAACGAGTCAAGCTCATCCAACCACAACATAAGAACTGAGGCTTTTGATGAAACCACAAAATGCGATTTACTTTTCTGTTTTAGGCATTTTCTAATAAATAACAACCGAACTTAGGTACAACTCTTTCCATAGAAAAAAAAAAGGTTTTCAACTCGAGTCACAATTTAAAAAAATAAAATGTATGGACTACATTTAATTTATTTTTTTTTTTGCATGACGTTTTTAGTAATACGAATCTGTTCTTCCTAATTGAGTAATACGAATCTGTTTGTCGTTTTACAAAAATTCACTTTTACAGTTTGTTATTTTTTTTTAAGATGGATTCCACGGAAAACGGCGTAATCGCCGCTTTTTTTTTTTGCCACGTTCGAGTTTTTTTTTCTTTGAGACTCAATTAAAGGTTTTGGTTTGTCTCTTTTTTTCCGACTAGTATTTTAGTAAATAAAATACTATTAATCGAGGTTACTTTTTTTTTAAACTGAATGTAGTTTTTGTTCTTGGAATTTTGAAAACAACCGTTTCTTTCTTTTAGTGTTGTACTTCGCGAGGAAAATATTTTACAGTTTTCCAATGTTCGCTGAATTATTCATTTTCTCCGCTTGAGTCAAACTTCTTTTTAGCGTCAAATCCGTTTTTACGACTATTTTGTTCGTAAAAACTTGTATTCTTTAGAAAAGGTAAACCGTTGCGTTGTACTTGTTTTTAGTGAGTTCTTTCCATTTCTTCGTCAAACTGTTATATTTGACGTTCATCCTCGTCATCACTGTTAAGTTTGCAGGTTGAAACAAGTAACGTAGAAAGTGATACAAATGACGACTCAACAAACAAAGGTAGATCAAATAAGAAGTGCACTAGGAAAAGGTATATTTACAGGATATTTACATAATGGTGTCAAATAAGAGAGTCTTTGCTGGAGAAACATATCTACTCTCGGCGGCCTTCGGTGGCTTCTGGTGAACACACACTAAGACTAACTGAGTCTTCCTATTTATGTGTAATTACTATCCACATATGCAAATGAATGTGTGCCACCACAACACAATACATAGCCAATTAGCGTATGTCGCTTATGTGAATAAGTTTAAGCATTCAATACATAACCAGTTAGCGTATCCTCCTCATGTGAATTAGTTTAAGCATTCATTACAAAGCCAGTTTGCTTATGTCGCTTATGTGAATTAGTTAAGCATTCAATAAAAAGTCATCTAGCGTATACCGCTTATGTAAATCAATATAAGTATTCGATACTTAGCCAATAAGCGCATGTCGCTCATGTGAAGCATTCAATACATGTTTAAGCATTCAATAAATAACCTATTAGGGTATGTCGCTTATGTGAATTAATTTAAGCATTCAATACATACCGAAAAATAAAGTCACCTATGTAAACGAGAACCTCCCAAATTAAAATCTTGAATAATTATCTAAACACAAATGTAAATTAATATGAAGCCGACTTCACAAATTGATAAAAGTTAATTATTGGATTTTAATTATAAGGTGAAGCTCGAAGATTTCAATTCCGATAGAAAAAAAGCAAAAAAAAAAGAAAAATAGACAGAGAAATAAAATAAAATGAAAAATAAATAAAAGCATTACCCACCCCCGACTACAACATACACACACAACGTCCACAATATCCTTATGTAGCTAGAATGAGTCTGCTAGGTTCCCACTTCCAATATGACCCTAAAAAAGGGTAGGTCGCTGTTTCCAGGATCTTCAGCTAAGGTTAAAAAATGTTTCCAACTTTGGAACCTAATTTGTACTAATTACCGCTATCTGTTTTCTTATTACAGCTTTGACTTAAAAACTCGTAACTAAATTTTACCTATCTTGTCTAGCTTTTTTGTTCTGTTCTGAAATCTTTGTCAAATATGCTGTTAACCAATATCGTCTTGTTACATGTAAAACGGAAAGAAAAAAAAAGTAAACCTATGTAAACGAGGACCTCCCAAATAAAAATCTTGAATAATTATCTAAACTCAAATGTAAATTAATAATAATTTTAATTGATAAAAGTTAATTATTAGAGTTTAATTATAAGGTGAAGCTCGAATTATTCAAACTCGAGATATATAATGCCAAAAACATCCACCCATTAATTAGGGGAGATTATCTTCAAAAGTGTCCTGAATTGATAATTGAGCACCGGACATCTACTAAGCATATATTAATAAGACCCTTGTACCCATTCCCCCATTTTTTTAATGGAGAGTAGATAATACGGTGGAAGTGTGATCGGCAGCTCCAGTAACTCTCGCTTCTCCTTTTTTGTCCCCCAGTCCTCATGCAAATGAGTGATTTTTCTGACAAAGGGTGAAGAGAAAGCTGCTTTAAAGGTCGGTAGTCTGAGATGTCGGAATATTTTCTGTCTCTATGTCTATCCTTGTGGCCATGTCACTAGTAAGGGTGCTGGAGGTAAACGTTTTGTCTGGGCTGACGTTATCCGCCTGATAGTCAGGGACCCGAACCTTGGATTAACCACTAAGGAGGTTGTCCTATCGGAAGGCGCAAAGTTCTGGGACTGCTCTATTGCCATTTGGTGAATGGACTCTGGACCATGCAGTAGTCTCTGGTGGGGCCTCTCGATGCCAGACTAGTGGTTAATTGTTACGGCTTTACCTTTTCATGTGCTACAAAAACATCCTGTCTTTTTCTCTCTTACTTTCCCTCTCTGTACTGCTCTAACCAAGTATGCCGACCTGTTCCACAAATCCCAAAACCTCAACATGAAACATCCCCAGAAAAAAAAATCGAATAAACCTAGAACCCCATCTTCCAACGTAGACCCTTACTACCATGTATCCTTCTCCAATATCAGGGGTCTACGTGCCAACCTTCCAGAGGTTGAAACCCAATTACGGGAGACGACACCGGGCATATTCTTTCTAAGCAAAACTGGAATAGGGCCGACCACTTCCCTAGATGAGTTCATAATTAACGGATACTCTAACTTAACATCTAAATCTGACCCCCAAGATCGCCATGGGCATGGAATATGTGCCTACATTACAGATGGCTTCCCATGTGACAGGGATATCTCTAGAGAAGATCCTAATGTATCTTATATGTGCTTCCCGGTTGCACTTGCTTACACCATTGCATTTATATTTGCCTTCTATCGGCCCGACAACAGCGGAGTTACTCTCTTTAAGAGCATATCTGAGAAAATAGACCACATCCTGTCTGCACATCCCTCGGCTAACATCCACATCCGTGGTGACTTCAACGTACATAACGTGGAATGGTTGACCCACTCAAATAAGACAGACGATGAGGGGAGGGTCTGTCATGATTTTGCCATTGCTTATGACCTCACTCAGATTGTTCGCGAGCCCACCCGTGTTCCCGATACTACAGATCAATATGCAAGCCTCCTAGACCTTTTTCTCTCAACTTCCCCTGAGCTATGTTCATGTTCCGTTCTTTCCCCTCTAGGATCCTTCGACCACTCCGTCGTATCAGTTAAGATAAAAATAAAATGTAATAAGTCCCCAGACGTACTCCTCCACCGTACTGTATACCGACACTCCATGGCTGACTGGGATAGCTTCCGTACATTTATATCTGATCTACTTCTGCATTCCATGTTTAAAAAGGATGTGTCCTCTATAGTATCCGACCTGACCGAATGGTTAATTGTAGGCAGTATTCATACTATCTAAAAAATTCCAACAAAAACCTACCAGCCAGACATGGTTCTCCCCAGAATGTGCTGCTGCCATCGCGCACAGAAATCACTTTGTCCATAGCTACCAACGTAATAGATGCACTGAGACTAAAGCTGCTTTCAGGAACGCTAGCAACCACTGTAAAAGAGTAATAAAAAATGCAAGAGAGCTATATGCCCAGTCTGTTAAATCCGAAGTAGCTGAGCAGCGGCTTGTTTTCCACCAGTTTTGGCAAATAACAAAGAGGATCCTGAACAGAAGTGTGCGTTCTATCCCAACCATTATCAATGGACCAGAGGTCATCTCGTCAGCTTCAGACAAGGCCAAACAATTTGCCAAGAACTTTGTAGCTAATTCTACCCTATGCGACGAAGGCCATTAACTTTCCATATTTCCTCCTATAACACAGAACACGCTAGGTAATATCTGTGCATGAGGTCGCCAAGCTAATCAAGAATCTTGATTCCAGTAAAGCTACTGGCTCTGACGGCATCCCAATTATAGTATAAAGTAAGCTTCGACCAGAACTTGCTCCCATACTTACGAAACTGTTTAAACGTTGCCTTAAGGGGAAGTGATTTCCAACACCCTGGAAGACCGCATCAGTTTGCCCTGTATTTAAGAACTCAGGTGATAAGTCATCTCCCTCTCAGTACAGACCAATACGTCTCCTGTGTGTCATGAGTAAGTTGCTGGAATCCATATTAAATAGAGAAATAGTCAACCACCTCAGCAGAAATAACTTTCTTATTGACACGCGATATGGTTTCCGTTCTGCAAGATCTACAGCAGATGTGCTAAGGGTTATATCTCATAGGATTAGTGAATATCTTGACAAAGGCTTCCTTTCCAGGGCAATTGCTCTTGACATATCAAAGGCCTTCGACAATGTATGGCATAAAGACCATAGCATCACCTGCTACCGATGGGGACGGGTGGGGCACATTAGCCTCTATTGCTTTGCTTCACGGAACCAGGAAAACGAGTGAAGAGGAGCCATTACGCCAGTGGTTCCCCCTTCTATGTAGAAATGGCGCACAACGAAACGTTGCCTCAGTTACCGGTAGTAGTCAATGGGAAGAGAGCAATGACCCTTATTGACACAGGCTGCACCACGACGTTGGTCGCGAAGAATGTCGCTAGATCATGGAGCGGAACCAGGAGTATCAAGACCGTTGATGGCAGGGAGGTGAAATGCCTAGAAAAGGCAACAGCGGAAGTACTAGTGCAAGGTGTGCCTATTGGACTACGATCCCTTGTGTTGGATCGTTTGGTTGGTGATGTTGATGTGGTTTTAGGTGTAAGTGCAATCAACCAACTGATGAGAGGGGGCCAAGTAACTTTCGGACGCCTCGGCGCAGTAGGAATGGAAGGATTGGAAGGTGATAGAAACATCAGAACGCAAAAACCAGAGGCTTGCTGCATCGAGGACGAAGATTTCCTGGCGAGGTTCGATGGTGAGAGGTGGACGGTGGAATGAAAATGGATCTCCAGGCCTCAGGAACTACGAAACAAAGTACGCTGCTACGAAGAAACACTGCGAGGAGAAATAAGAAAAGGATTCGAGGAAGAAGTGGAGAGGTGGATAGAGGAGGGAATTCTGAAACCGTGGACAGGGGAAGAAAAAGGAGTGCTACCATTACTGGCGGTTGATCAACCCACAAAGAATAAAGTTAGACTGGTACTGGATTTCAGAGAATTAAACAGATACGTAGCCTGCCACACTGGAAATGGGACTGATGTATGCGAAGAGGTGATAGGGAAGTGGAGGAGGATGGTACAGGCCACTAAGATTGTCGACCTGAAGTCGGCTTATCTCCATATCCATGTAGATGAAAAATTTTGGCAACATCAATTGGTCCGGTACAAGGGGAAGATGTATTGCCTGACGAGGCAAGGCTTTGGGCTGAGCTCAGACCCCAAAATTATGACTGCCGCGCTGAAGACGGTGCTGAGTAAAGACTGCACAGTTTACAAGGCAACTAGTTCATTGACGACATTCTCGTTGAGGAAGCAGAAGTGACGGCGGAGAAAGTGAGACGCCATGTCTCGAGGTATGGGTTGACTGCAAAACTGGCGGAGTCCCTGGATGGAGGAGCGGCGTTGGGGTTGAAACTATGCTGAGATGGCAAAGGAAGCCTTGTCTTTAGACGAGAGAATGCAATACCCGTAATCGGAACCGACCTGACAAAACGAGAACTCTTCTCGGTCTGCGGGAGACTGGTGGGACACTATCCAATCGCCGGCTGGCTCAGGATAGCGTGCAGCTTTATTAAATGACAAACGAGCATTGATGGCTGGGAGGGCCGTGTGACGAAGGAGGTCACGAACATGCTACAAGAAATCATCGCAAGAGTGATGAAAGAAGACCCAGTAAAGGGGGAATGGTACGTCAACGGCGGAGACGCGGGGGTGATTTGGTGCGATGCCAGCAGCCTAGCATTGGGCGTCGTATTATAGATGGAAGATGTAACTGTGGAAGATACGGTGTGGTTAAGAAAGAAAAACGACTATTCACATATCAACATAGCCGAACTGGAGACCGCTATGAAAGGAATCAATGTGGCCCTGAAGTTGGGATTGAAAACAATTGAAATCAAATTCGATTCGATAACGGTAGTTTCATGGATCAGGTCGGCAGTGACTGGCAATAAGAGAGTTAGAGGCAGAGGTGCTGCAGAAATGCTGATCAAGCGCAGGCTCGGAGCACTCGCAGATTTGATAGCGGAATTCCAGTCGAGGGTATCTGTTGTGCTGGACCCATCAAAAAAGAACAAGGTGGATTCGATGACAAGGGTAAAGACGACCTAGCTGCAAGAAGGAAAGGAGGTTTCCTCGCTATGCTGTGCAGGGGAGGAAGTTAAAAAGTTACATGAAATTAAATAAATTAAGGTTACTTTGGTCGAGAACAGACGTTATTCCTGGCAAACGAGAAGGAGATCAGGAAGGTAGTGGAGCACTGTCAGGAGTGCCAATCGATAGACCCCGGACCGTCCAGACATGAAGCAGGAGAGTTACACATTGCGGAGGACTGGAAGCGATTGCCCATTGATGTGACCCATTATCGCCATAATCTGTATCTGCCGATGGTCGACTGTGGACCGGGAAGTTTGCCATATGGAGAAAGATCATGGCAGAAGCTGCATGGGCGATCGGAGTGGTCATCGAGGAAATATTTTTGGAGAGAGGGCCGGTTGAGAAACTGCTAATGGACAATAGCCCCGCTTTCCGATCAAAAGCCTTTAAAGAGGTGTGTGATAGGTGGGGAGTAGGGCAATTTTTTTAGGGCCGCGTATCGGCCGAGTGGCAATGGGATTGTGGAGAGGAATCATCGCACCATCAAGGCTGCTGCGGAAAAAAGCAACATTTCACCTATGGATGCGGTGTTTTGGTACAACATCTCACCGAAAACAAGACAAGATGGGACAACTGTTCCTTATAGAGCCATCTTCGCGTATGAGTGGTGGCATTCGTGCAACAAAACGGTAGGAATTGAGGGTGAAGTAGTTACCATTAAAGTAGGTGAGGAGGTGTGGGTGTATCCCCCAAATGCAAAATGTACCACTCGCTGAGGGAGGGAGGTCATAACGGGAACGCAGTCGAAGAACAATGTGATGGTGAATTGCATTCCTCGGCATATCCTAGACCTGCGTCGTGTAACCCTGCCGGTGCGCAGTGATGGCAATGAAGAGGAGGAAATCGAGATTCACCCCAATTCAACTTAGCTCCACATTGTGGTTCTTTACAACTAGACGAGAATGTCTGTAGTGAATCTGAAAACGTCAACTCAAAGAAGTTGTCCGCCAGAGGCCTCAACGTGAGAGGAGGAGGCCTGCTTGGATGAAGGATTATGAAGTCTCATATTGATCTCTAAGATCAGGAGGGGCGTGTGGGGTATATGGTTAAAAAAAACGTACCGGGTGTATCTGCATCGCTATCTGAGAAAGAAGAAGGAAACGATGTCTAGCTCATTTATTTACACGAAGGGCATCTTGGGAAGGCGGGACATGATGGGAGAAGCTGTTTTTCCCCCTGTCTCTTCCTTTTTTTCTAGATAAAAGGATAAAAAACCTGGAGGGGGCAAAAAGAAAAGAGTTGTGAACATCTTCTCTTGAAAAGTATTTCGTGTTCGTTCAGATTGTGCATTGTGACATTGGCGGCGAGAGGCCAGGTGTGGTCGATTGGAAAAGACGAGCGCAGAAACGTGATGTTGTCAAGCGAGTGACTCGCTCCTTCCCGAACCCCAGAACCGAATCCTGATCGTAACCTTAGACTTTTTATTATCAATTTTAGTCTTAATATGGTTAGTTCTTATCGCAATGTTGTCTGCAGTTGTCAGTAGTGATTTTGTTGCTCTGTTGTTGTGGCACTTTCTTTAGCATGTCCAGATGTTTTTATGATTTCTCTTTTTGTAATTCTTATGAATCGTTTATGCAGTGTTATCCACTTTTCTTTTTTGTCTTTTTGTTTATAGTTTCGTCTTTGCTTGTATTGTTCTTCTTAACGCTCTCTCTTTCTCTTTCTTTCTCTCTTTCTGTGATTATCAATCTTTCTGTGATTTTTATTTTCAAGTCCTTTTTTGCCTCTTCACAGTCTTTATCGTCTACATTCATATATAATCTACATTTATAACCATTTATTTCACTTATATTCTTCCTTCGTTTCTTTTTCACATAGAGTCGGTCGGTATCGTTTTTTGGGTGCAATGCATTGTACATCGACATTAGTTTTCTAGTCCTCTGATCAAGATGCTTACGTTCCTCTTTGGGCCAGCCTATGAATAGTCCAGAATACTTTATTAGCGATATACATTGCTGTATGGTTTGTTTCTAAGAGTTCTTTTCATGTACTATTTTTCAATTTTCTCTCTTATTTCTGTAGATTTTATGATACCTAATATCAGAGGGCCAAATATTTGTAATTCTCACCCTCATCTTCTTTTGATTGTGCAGTCCTATGCTCTCTAATGTCTCTAATTTTCCTCCTTCCATCACTGGTAGTTAACATTTTTCTATTCCAAATTCCATTCCAATACACTAGCTAAGTATTCTGGTTGTGTTTATCAGTTTTTTCTAGTTACTTTTCACTTTTTGTAAATAGTTTCATGTCATACGTATGCATGAGATGGTTTATTCTTTGTTCTGTGTCTGTCAATTTGTATCCGGCTTGAGTGGAATAATAGCTAAGATAAAAAGTAACTGTGATCGAAAGTCTCCCGGAAAAACGCCTCTTTGTATTCTTATAGCAGGTGTTGTCCTCCAGCTGCCAGTTCCCCTCTTGACGTTTCCATTGTTTTACTTAATAATCTTGTCAGATATCTTGTAGATTCTTAAGCATTCAATTAGCAAGGTTTGTATCATTGTCTTAGGCGTTTTGTAATAATAATAATAATAATAATAATAATAATAATAATAATAATAATAATAATAATAATAATTATTATTATTATTATTATTATTATTATTATTATTATTATTATTATTATTATTTCACTCACTCGAAGTTTTCACCCGAGTCATCATCAGAGATTGCTCACTGATAAAAACCGGTGGTGTTAGCTGGAGTGAAGGTTTGGTAAGTGCTTTGACTCCTCAGTTATTCCATGCTCTTTAACTTTCCGACTATTTGATGTAATGCCAGCCGATGCCCGCACTACATTTTACTCTCCTTTATGGGGGTTTGTGAGAGGAAGGAGAAATATGGATAGAGGGGAGGAAAGGGCGATGGGGAGGGGAAGTAGTAGTCAATCTATAACTTCGCAGCTTCGGTTTTCTTGAATTGCTTTTGGCGTTACTTCTGTTGCATTTTCTATCTGCCCGTTTAATTGTAGATTAAATTCCGCAATTGGCGTTTTTTTTTTACGATTTCGGATGTTTACAGCATTACTGTCCGTTGCATTGTCTGAGTCATCCCCTGATTCTGTTTTCTCCTAGTCTTGTTTCCATTTTCTTTGGGACTGTTCCTAATACGCCTACAATTATTATTTTGTTGATTTTCTTCAGGTTCCATATTTCTTTTAGTTCTCTGGCAAGTTCCGCATATTTCTTTCGTTTTTCTATCTCTGATCTTCACTTTGTTGTCTGCTGGGACGGAAAATCTACAATTTTGACAGATTCTTTTTTTACTTGCTAATTATTATAACGGTCAGCCTTCTTGCTTGGATTCGTTTATCTGTTTGTAATTCCATATTCAAAATGATTTGGTGGTTTTCATTTTCCAGGAGAGTCTCCGGCTTGTGTTTGAACCATGTGTCTGCTTGTTCGAAATAAAGGCATCTGCAGAGCTTTTAGTGCACTGCCTTCTCCATGCGGCCGTGCCTTTCCTTGTATTCGTTTTGCGCTAATTTTAATGATAAATCTTTTTGTGTACTATTTTTACAAGTCTTTCTTGCGCTTTCTACAATCTTCTACATTTATTAATCTTCTTACACCTTCGTTCCTTTTCACATAGAATCGGCCGGTATCGTCTTTTGGGTGTAATTCGTTGTACATCGCCATTAGTTTCCTAGTCTTCGGATCAAGATGCTCACCTTCCTCTTTGGGCCAGCCTATAAATTGTCCAGAATACCTTATTAGCGATACTGGCCAGGTGTTTATTCCTTTAAATAGCTTGTTACTGCATAGATTTCTTTCTAAGAATGCCTTGTTCCTTTGAAGTACTCTTTTCCAATCTTTTTTATTTTTGTAGATCTGATGGTGTCTATATTCAGGACACCCAAGTATTTGTAAGTGTCATCTTCTCCAAGCGCCCTCATTTCCTCTTAATTGAGCAGTTCAATACCTTGTGATGTCTCCAGTTTTTCATTATCATTATTATTATTATTATTATTATTATTAGTTAGAGTAGTAGTAGTAGTATCATCAGCAGCAGCAGCTCAGAAGGAGCTTTTACACAGGTCATCAAAGATCATTCCTTGAATGCAACCTATGGTCTTCCCTGGAAACTCAGTGACAACAAGTCTCCCCTTATTTACAGTACTCTACACCTCTTTCGATAACATTTTCAAATAAATTTGCGTTATCGCAACAGTAGCTTACCAGTGATTTCTCGTTAGCAGCGGTCATTGGTCTCCACTAAGTCTCCCCGAGATCCCAGTTCTCTTCGTACTTGTCCAACGGATGTCTGGTCAGTGCTTTCTCCTTGGTGATTCCATCTTCCTTAACCCTTGTTGGCTATATGGTATCACATTTTGGGGACGGAGTCGGTAATGGGGAAATGGGGAGGTTGGGGAGGGGTAGAGCACTTATAGATATGTAGATTCTTGGTTCCATGTTTGCCTCTGAAGCAGTTTGTCTGGCCCGCTCATGTTGCTCATGTCTAATAGTTTCCTCATTCAAGGGTTTCCTTTCATTATTGTTATTCGTTGTATCTTTCCAGCCATTTCTCTTATTCCAATTTCTCCCATTCTTTTTCAAAGTTTTTTCGGAATTGTCCCGAGTGCTTCTACTATTATAGATATAACCTGATTTTCTTTATCATTCATGTCCCTTAGAGCTCTCTGGCTAGCTCTATGTATTTGCTCCGTTTTTCCTTTTCTTTGATATTCACCATGTGCTTAGCTGTAACAGCAAAGTCTACAATTGTACAATACTTTTCTTTTGTGTTAATTATTATGACATCTGGTCTTCTTGATTGGATGGGTTTATCTGTTTGTATGTTCATATTACAGGATTTTGTGATTCTCGTTTACAAGTACTGTTGCCGGCTTATGTTTGTATAATTTTTCTGTTTGTTCAAGATGCCGTTGTTTGCATAATTCCTAATGTACTGCACTCCCCACTTGCTCGTATCTCTTTTTGTATTCCTTTTTGGCTATTTTGTTGCATTCGCTTACTATATGGTTTATCGTTCGTCTCTTTGTCTAGAGAGCCTGCATTTGTTATTTATTTGTGTTTTGTCGATGTTTGCTTCGATGTTGTTGGTTCTTATCGAATTATCTTGTGCTGTATTTATTAGGGAGTCTTATACGTCCTATTCGATTCCATGTCCAAGTGTTTTCATTATACTCATCTTTTGTAAAGAAACCAAAATAAAACTAGCATTTTAGTCGTGAGTAAGGCATATATTCTTGGAAATATTTAAAAAGAAAATAAATGAAAATCAAATTATTAATTTATGTGGATAAATAAAATAAAATAGAAAATTAGGTATAAAGTTAAAAGAAATATATATATATATATATATATATATATATATATATATATAGACTATGTTTTTAAAGGACAAAACTTTTGTCAAATTATTGTCAATACTTATTGTTAATTTCAATAAAACGAACATCTTTTCCGAAACGATCGTACAATCGAGTTGATTTTGTTTGTTTTTCCTTTTGAAACTGATTTTTAATTCACAATTATAAATCGTTTTACTCAATATATATATATATATATATATATATATATATATATATCGTCAAAGAATGAAAGTTCATATAGAAACGTTGTTTTCATTTGAATAAAATAAAATACGCATCAAGTGTGCTTGAAAGCCAAATACAACTTAATATTAGGAAAATAAACAAATATTTTACTTGTTTGAAATTTATCACAAATATATTTCAGAGGCATGATGCGTATTATATATATATATATATATATATATATATATATATATATATTATTGTGTGCGTGTCTGTGTATGTGGGTGATAGCATATCTTATAATTTATGATAATTTCTCCAGTCAATTATTTTCTAGTTCATATTAATGTTTCAGTATTCTAAAAATATATTCAAATGAATTAAAGACTTCAGCGGTCATCAACAGCAGGGAACCATTAAAATCAACGCTGAAATTGGGTTAACTTATCTAATCGATGTGAAGCATTTATTATTAAAAGAATTTCTTTCCCATTGGATCCATAATGTTGGCCCTAATCGCAACACCCTTCTTTTATAGATTATCAGCAAATGTATATATTTGTTTTTGGAAATCTTATCTTTGTTTTCAAACAACTCTGCTTTCGAAGTGGAAGGAGGACAATCTTCATCAACGCCATAAAACTGCCACTCAGTGTTTTAAAATCTACAGCCAACGACCGAAAAGTGTTTGGAGTGGAGTTCGACGTTTTAGATTGCATTTAACATTATATATTTATTATTTGCTTGAAAGCTTTTTCGTACACCATTTCTAGGTCACTCACTGCTAGTTTTTTCCCTGAAAAAAACGAGAATGGGCTACAATTACGTTCATGATCATTTATAAGAACAACAATTTAATTAGAATTTGAATAGTTTACATTAAAAACAAACACTTAACACTTTTCCTAATGGATTTCTCAGTAATATGAACAACAAAGAATTAGAATAGAAAATCACTCTCGTATATACGTTTAATGCCAGATTCGTCTGTAAAATTAATTTAATGATAAGCTAATTTAGTATGTAGGTAAGAATAAAGAACAGCTAGCTTTTTGTACTTAGTGTAGAAAGTCGAACTTTTACAATTGGTAGTGATTTGTGTTCAATAACGAAATCTTAGAGTTGACGCATACACGGAAGTCTTCAAAACGGCATAACTGATTTCGATGAATATACACTCACTCACACACACACACGCACACACACACACACACACACACATATATATATATATATATATATATATATATATATATATATATATATATATCTTACATAGACAAAAGCGAGCATGAAAAGTAAATTAAGACTAGTTGGTGAAATTATCGAATAGTTGATAACATGTGGGCTTTTATCCTCTTTAAAAACATAAGAAAGCCGAAATGTATATTAGCCCTCCCTCTAACCGCTGCAAAAATTAGAAATTGCGATTAATTACATGCCTGACTGGCCATGAAGTAAGTGCTAATTTATATTTACTTCATATAGCAAAGTGTTTATGTTGCAATATTTTAAGTTATTAATTTATTATATTTTTACTAGAATATCTTGTCTTTTTCTTTTCCAGTTTTAACAACTAGTCCATTTACATTTCTAAGATTAATCTTAACGATCGTTACTTTTTATGTTCGCATTTTTCTATGTAATCCATGATTTTTCCAGGCTTTACTTTTCTGGTTTGTGTTTAATATCATACGCATTGTCAACAATCCATAAAAACATTTCCAACTTTTAAATTGACTAAATAAAAAATCAAATAAAAAACGTAAGTAAATAAACAAAAAGAAGGGGCACAAAAGAAAAAAACAGAATTAACGAGCGATGGCGTAAGCGAAATATTAACAGCCGTAGCGAGGTAAAGAGCATCACTTTTGTTAACTCTCTTTATCTAAATCAGATTGCATGCGACATTTCCGCTATGATCTTTGAAAGTGTCGACGACGAAAAAATTACTATGGTAAATATGCCAACCAGAATTAATAGTCACTAAAACGTCACTGTTTAAAAAGGTGTTATGGTAACCCACCGCTAATCAGAAGAAACCGTTTCTCATGTTCCTTACTAATTCTGAGGGCTTTTGAACACCAGTAATTTGATTAGAACTTTTGTTTTAATAAACGAAGATTGAAAATTTTTATTTCAAAATATAAGAACGTGGCCTATGAACTGTAATAATTGTTTGAAATTTGGTCGCAAAATGAGTGAGCGGTGAAGCTTTAAAGTAGTTCTGAATAAGTAAAACTAACACTTTATCATATATTCAAGCACTACCGTGTTTGAATAGTTAGCAGGCCGCCCGTCCTTGCCCGGTCGCCATATATGTTTAAATATGGTATTTTAATTTATGCAGATTTCATATTTATTATTATGAAACCAATTCTCTGTTGATTATTATATTGTACCAAATATATAGTAATGGCATCCCTGGCGTGGCCTGGTGTTGAAATATTTTAAATCATGCAGATTTCATAGTTATTATTATAGGGGCAATACTTTATTGATTATTGTATTGTATACAATATATAGTAATTTCAAAAGGTTTAAAAATGACTTAGCTGCAGTCAGTTAGAATCGAAACAAAAATCTGTCGCTCGCCAGCATTATTCGTTATCGCCTGATCAAAGTTCATACACATTAGAAAAAAATTTAAAATAGCGTTCTTTAACATAGAAATGTATATTTGTGCATCTGTGAAAATAAGACTTTTTGTTGACAAGTTCAATTTTTTTTTCAATATTTACCCCTTTAGCAGTTATTTTGACCAGCTAAATACCAAATTGAATGTGTTGCACAGGCCCAAATACTCTAAAGACTGAAAACTTAATATATCAAGTTTTAAGTCTGTTTGCTAAAAATTATTAGACTTACAAACGGTCATATATATATATATATATATATATATATATATATATATATATATATATATATAGTCACTTTGTGTGTGTGAGTTTCATCCTCATAGGTTCCAGCTCGGCTGAGCTTATTTTTTGTAAAATTCGAAACAGGGCTTATTTATATGTCTGGCAGTGTTCTTGGATATGTTTTGTACAGAAACGCACCCGTTAAATATCAGAAATCCAGAAAATTCGATCCTAAAAGTAATTGTTTTTCTTATAGATAAAATATAATAATGTTTACATGTGAATATTTTACGTTTCACCGACAAGGGAGATAATCAAATCTTAGCTAATGAGTTCTTCTTATACAAACGCAGAATTAATGACATTTCGAAATATAGCTGCGTGGTAGGGAATTTAGCTACAAATCGAGTGAGTTCCTGTTCAAGCCCGGGTGTACCTCATCATTTTATTTTGATTTTTCTTATTAATGAGTTCAATTTACGATAAAAGAAATGGTACTATTAAAAATAGCTGCAAATCTTCGAAAACAAACTTTTAAAACTAAACATTAATCAGAAGGGACTTTTCCAGGGCATTCATCGTCAAGCACATCAGCTGACGTGATATTGTAGATGTGGTTAGAAGCTAAGAAAAACAGAAGTTTTACCGTGGGTGTGGAGCGAGTGAGATTAGGCCGAGAAAAGGAAAAACAAAAATGGCGGCCTGCATTTTATTACGTGCGTTCTCGCAAAATCTCGTGTGCGCGTGAAGCTGGCAACTAAAAAACGAGCTTCATTTTTCGGTGCTGGGGAGATTCCAGATCTGGCAGGAGAGTAGGTGCAACGGGAGTGGAGATTATACTTTCTCGGATTTATTCCCTTTTGTATGTTTGAAGTGACACCCCCCCTCGGGAGGCGCACTGCAGTTTTAGGACCGTGCCCCCTTTTTTATTTTAAAGATAGTATTTTCAGTAAACAAAGACGGGCGGAATTTGAAGAACAACATTATCATTACTTTTTTATCTTTGAAAGTTTTTTTTTCGAATTTATCAATCGGGTAAATTATTCCTCGGAAAATATAAGGTGATATAAATAGAGGAGTGATTCTATAATAATACATACCAAAGCTGCATATTTAATTTATACAGCTTGAGTATGTATTAATATAGAATCATGTGTAAGCGTATTGTACGACCGGGCATATATGTATGTATGTATGTATGTATGCATGTATGTATGTATGTATGTATGTATGTATACACGGAGATTCATGACTGCTTGTTTTACATGTTGGATTTGTTTTTATTTTTATTCATCGTTTAGGTTTATTTAATTGTAAACATCATCACTGTCGTCATGATCAATGAGGATTCTACCGTTTTTAAACGTTTCTCTCAATTCAAAAATTAACACCGAGATTCATGACTGCTTGTTTTATGTGTTGCATGTGTTGGATTTGTTTTTATTTATTCATTGTTGGGGCTCTGATGAACAGTGAATGTTCTTCGCCATATAACTGGTCCCTCACTGCTTTGTTAGCCAAGGTTTTTTAACCAAAGTCTAAGGATGAGGTAACCCTGACAGAAACCTTCAGAGGAGCTTAGACCCTGTCTATTGCGGAATGCATGGCCTACAGCCACGTTAAGTATGCTCTGGTTACCAGCAACCTAAGTCCTAGACCTGGATCGAATGGTATTGGGGTGGAGAGGGCTCCAGTAAGCCAGGGTCAAGGAAACCTCTCTAGGAGAAGCAAATCTCTGACTTAAAAAAAAACATAAAGCGGAAGATCAGTGCCAGCATTAACCTGGTCTGCAGTTTGATTTGTTGCTGGATATCTTGCTCTTTGCTGGATATCAACATTTTGAATCGAGAGAGAGAGATTAGCTGTAGTACAAAGCTAAATCTCTGTAATACCATCTTTGTACAGATACTCCCACAGACACTTGTCAAAATAAAGTCGTATGGCGATGGGAAATTGTGGCGCGAGTTAGCCTAACAGGCTGGAAGCATGTAATAACTGATCTGCACACAGGTGATAATATGCCTATCCTAACATCGCTTTTCGCAACAATACTTAGACAGTTGTTTGCTTGGTGGGGCTTTTGGTGACTGAGCAGCCTTTCAGGATAGCAGTGCTCACCCAAGAATTTGGTAGGGAACAAGAAAACACGTCCAAACAAGGCTGCCTTTGACCTGCTGGCCAGCAACCTGCGGCTGACGGCGGTCCATATTAATAGAAACAGAAGATATTATGCTAAACGACACCCACTCCAGCTCTGTTGCTGGAATGTGAGAACACTTATTGACAATGATAAAAGACTAGAACGGAAAACTGCAATTTTGACTAATGAATTGCAAAGATACAATATAGACATTGCTGCACTCTCTGAGACATGTTTCGCAGGTGATGATCAACTGGTTGAGCGTGAGTCGAGTTACACGATCTTCTGGTCTGATCGATCTGAAAAAGTGATGGCTTTGCAGTTAAGAACTCTTTAACTGACAAGATCAAACAGCCAGTAGGCATGAATGACCGTGTAATTTCATTGAGAATCCCCCCTTGCTTCCGGTCGTTACATAAATGTTCTGTCTGTCTATGCGCAAACTCTTACTTCGTCTGAAGACGATATAACTTCCTTTTATCATATACTTAGATCTGTTATCACCGGTTTGCCAAGTGCTGAGAGTTTGGTGGTTCTTGGTGACTTCAATGCACGGGTTGGATCAGACAATCAGACTTGGTCTCCATTGGGTCCATATAGCATTGGTGGAGTCAATTAAAATAGTATGTTGCTTCGCCATCTCTACAGTGAACTAAATCTTGTTATCACCAACACTTTTTCTAACCAGAAAAAACAAGGAAACATGATTCCATCCCCAATCTAAACATGGGCATTTGCTTAATTACATACTGTGTAGACGTTGTGATCTTGGAATTTTTTGCAAAGTTAGAGTAATGCGTGGTGCTGCTAGTGGTACAGATCAGTTAATGGTCAGAGCTAAATTGAAAATTACAGTTCGCAAAAAAAAACCGTTTCAATGGAGTCAAAATGCCTAAATATATTGATATTTCCAAATCGAAGGATCCAGTCGTACGACGTTCCTTGAAATCTGCTTTCAACCAGGTGGATTTCTCAGAGTGTGATTGGGAGACAGTAAGAGATATAATATACCAAAAATGGTGTTGAAGCTCTTGGATTGAAGGTTCCTAGACATCGAGATTGGTTTCCTGATAATTTCAATCAAATTAACCTTCAAATTGATAGAAAGCGGAAAGCTTATTTAAAACTTCTTAACTCTTCACCTCTGAACAGGCCAGCTTTTGCTACCCACTTCTCACTAGTGCGGATTGAGGTTCAGTGTTTTGTGCTAAAAAAAAAACAAAAAACAAATTAGGATCTGACCTCTCCAGAGAGATACAGACTGCCTATGATCATAAAGATGTCAAGACATTTTACACTTTCCTTCATCAGGTTTATGGCCCGAACTCCTCTTCAACTACACCACCCTGGCGTAGGATGGGAAATCCTTGCTGAAAACCTCAGATGAAATTATGCATCATTGGCAGGAACACTTCCATGATCTTTTTCATAACCCATCCAATGTTGATGTTGCTGCAAAAGAAAGTATCCCTCAATGTTCCTTTTGTCCAAAACTTGATATTGAACCGACTCTTGCGGAAACAGTCGACTGCATTAAACAGATAAACTCGAACAAAGCCCCTGGGCTGAATGGCATCCCTGTTGAGCTGCTGAAACATGGTGCATTGTGTGGTCAACTCTTTGATACTGTCGGTATGGCAGGGTGACCCAGTTGCCCAAGATTGGGTAGATGCTATCCTGGTTACGTTGTACAAAGGAAATGGTACACGGTCTGATTGTGGAAATTATCGAGGTATCTCGTTGCTGAGTGCGGTTGGAGTGCGGCTCTTGCTAAACCGATTGGAAAAGTATATATATGTGTCCTGATATCCTTCCGGAAACTCAGTCTGGTTTTAGAGGTGGACGAGGAACTGATGATATGGTGTTTTCTGCTAGAGAGCTTTTGGAAAAATTTATTGAGCAGCGTATGCCTCTTTGCCAGGTGTTTGTGGACTTAACCAAGGCGTTTGACGCAGTCAACCGTGAGGCTCTCTGGAACGTGCTGGAAAAATTTGGCTGTACACCTGCTTTTACAGACAAGTTCAAGCAACTTCATCGTAGTATGAAAGGTCGCGTTAACTTCTATGGTCAGCTTTCGGAAGAATTTTCGCATTGATAATGATGTGAAGCAGGGTGATATAGCTGCACCAACATTGTTTTCGCTCTATCTGACTGCTGTGCTCTGGTATGGTTTCCACGATATCGATATGGTGTTTATATTAGATTCCAAAAGACTGGAAATGCGTTCAACCTCAGAAGATACCAAGCCAAAACACTTGTTAGTGATGAACATTTTAGGTAACTGTTGTATGCTGATGATGCTGACCTTGTACCACACTCCCCAGTAGATATGCAACTAGTGATGCATCTCTTTACAAATGCTTAGAGCTGACAGCATTACGAAAACTAAAGTCATGTACACTCCCGCTCCTGATGATCTGTATGTGGAAAGCGCCTTGAAGTCGTAAAAAACGTTGTCTACCTTGGGAGTACCTCATCAAATAATGGCACTTTTGATGCGGGAATAAGACAGAGAATCAGTAAGGTATCAGATGCTTTGGGGAGGTTACAAGATAGAGTCTTGTCTGACGGTGATCTAACTCTGACAACTAAAATTTTAGTAAATCAAGCATGCGTAGTACCATCCCTACTCTACGCATCTGAAACTTCGCCCTTGTACCGGTCACATATAGAATTGATCGAGAGGTTCCATCAGCACTGCCTTAGACACATTCTTGGTTTAAAGTGGGATAGCTTTGCCCCTGAGACATATGCCAAAACAACCAGTATTGCTACCATTGTTATTAAGAACCAGATGCGTTGGGCGGGTCATCTTATCAGGCTTGAAGACTATCGACTACCAAAACAGTTGTTCTATAGTGAGTTCTGTCTTGGAAAAAGACCCCAGCACAAGCTTAACAAACGCTTTCGTGATAGCATCAAGTAGAGTCTTGTGAGCTTTCATATTCCTGTTGACATTTGGGAGTCTCTAGCTTATGGTCGCAAGCAGTAGAGGACACTGATATACAGGGGCGCAGAACACTTGAAGCAGCCAAGGTAGACCGAGCGAAGCTGAAGAAAGCATGTAGGATATGCCAAACCTTGCCGCCCAACCATGGAGATTTTTGGATCTGTGAGGTGTGTGATCGGGCTCTGTTGTCTTAGGCAGATTTTGTTAATCACATGAACGCGCACGATGATACAGGTCCGCTGCTGTTAGTTTCATCCAAACCAGTGAACGTTTTCAGTGGCATGTCTGCTTGAGGGTGTGCAAGTCACTGGCATGGCTGAAAAGTCATCTTCGGGCACATGGACTTTTAGTGACTGAGGGAGTGGCTCTCGTCTGGCTAGACGTTGTAATCATCATGCATACATATATAGATGTATGTATACATATATATATATATATACACACACATACGCACATGTATATGTATAATATATATATAATAGCAAAAACATATAATATATATAATATATATATATATAATATATATATATATATATATATAATAGCAAAAACACCCGTCGTTGACTGAGTTCAAAAATAGCCTAAAGAAAATATACTCTGATTTATGAGAGTATGATAGGTTATGAAAAGGAAGGGTTGTAAAGAGATAGCTTCGAATATGGGGGTATCAAAACCAAAGCAAAATATGATGAAAGTAAAAATAAAATAGACAAACCCCATAATTTATTATACCATACCTGTTCACACTGAAACACTTATTATGTGGATCTATATAAAAAACCTTGTTAAACTTTGTGACATATTTCCATTCTATGGAAGTCAGGTGCGATCAACCCCCCCATAATTTTATTATACCATATTTCTTCAAACTGAAACATAATTATCAAAGTATACTTACGCAGATAGATATGAAAAGTCTTTATTAAAGTCTGTTCCTATTTCCATTCTATGGAGGCCAGGCGCGAACGCAGACCCCACAATTTTATTATACCATCCCTATTTAAGTTAAAACATACTTATCAAAGTAGTCTTATGTACATCTATATCAAAAACACTTGTAAACGTTTTGTTTTTAATTTTGATTTTTTTTATTTCCATACTTTGTGGACCAGGCTCGAACGCAGACCCCACAATTTTAATGAACCACCGTTCTGCCAAATAAAACATACCCATTCCTGAGTCTCGATACATCTTCTATCATTATATACAATCATTTTTTTAAAATAGTCAACCATATAGGAGCCTATTCGTGACCACACACACACACATTCAGCTTTATATATATATATATATATATATATATATATATATATATATATATATATATATATATATATATAATACTAAAAGTCTATGGGTCTTGTATGTTTGCAATCAGATTTCCGGTTTTCAACATCCGGTTGCGCATGCGTTAATAGCAACGTCTGCAATCCGTTATTCCAATTCCGGAATTTTTATATCGTTTTTAATACAAACAATTTAATTTAATTTGATCAAATAGTTATTTATATATACAAATAATACATAGATTCATAGATAATTATAATATATATTATAAAATCTATTTATCTATGAATCTATTGATAATATGAAATATTACCCTATACAATTTATGGAAAGAAAACACCTCTCACTTTCCCTCTAATAGATTTCAACACTCCTACTCCCTCTGTTTTCGTTACGTACGCGAGAAATAGTTACGTGTATGTGTGAGAGAGAGAAAAAGGCAGTGATGTAAAACTGGATAGAGTTATCCCCCTTAACTAATGCAGACCTTTTTACTAGAGGGCGTTATTACAAAAAAATTTCTTTTTCTTCTTCCCATGTTTTTTAAAGTCGTCTGCTTACATTTCCAAACGGAAAGCTGAATCGGTAAATGCACACATTTCTATTACATTAAATAGTGTTTTCCTTTACACAATGGGTACTGAATGTTTGCTTAAATTAAATGAAAAAGTTACATTTTATTTTCATTTTCTATTTAAAAAGCCATTATTAACATGTGGAGAGTGTTTTTTTTATTATTCTGTACTTTCAACTAACAATTTCATTTAAAAGATGATATATCAAAATTTGAATTTAACTATAATAAGGATTATGATACCTGTTCAGTGCATATTTACCTATAAGTATGACCAACCACTTATAATTCAGTAACTGTAATTTAAAAAAAAATAACAATTATAATAAACAGAACGACTCATAGAAATCTATCTATATTCTTTTTTCATTTTAATATACTTTCATAGAAATGCTTCTGTTATGTAAAAAAAAACTATTTTCTTTATGCCACAAGTGTCACGCTCATACATGAATTCCATAGCTAATATAACGTACTGACCCAACGGGTCACGGGTGGTCTAGTATGTATATATATATATATATATATATATATATATATATATATATATATATATATACGTTTTTCCTTTGTGTAACAGCTGTGTAAATTAGATTTTGTAATCATAGGAGCAAATTTAAGGCAATTTTGTTTTTGAATAAACATTAAAATATTCAAAAATTAAAAATATCTCAGATATACGTATCTATCTTTTTCTTTTCTCCTGACATAATGTTACTAGAAAATCAAAGTATTGCTTTCAATTGTGATTATTTTCTCAGATGTTCTAATCAAGAGAATTTTACATGAAAATATTTTTCCTTGGTGCAAGCTTTGGTTTGAACAGTAAGTTTATTTGAAAAATCAGTTTAAGATTACACGGATTTCTAGTTACACCACATCCCAAGGGAAGAAAGTTATCCACCAAGAAAACGGAGCTTTAGACCTGACATGGTGATATGTGACAAAAAGGCGAAAAAAGAAAACTTAGTAGAAGTTAGCGCCCCCCAGTGATGTTTTCTTACAGAAAACCTGGAATCTTAAGATTTTCATAATTCTAGTAATTATAGGAGCAATCGAACGCATGAAAAAATATTTCAATAATTCTTTAGAAAATATATCCTGTGATGTAAGTGTAAGAGAGATTTAAACAATCGCGCTTAAAGTGACGGTTCATATCTTTAAAATATCTGTCATTTGGAATGTATTAGAGAGCGGGTGAAAGTAGTGCTTCCGGTAAGATGTCTTAACCCCAATTGGAACAAAATAATGAGAAAATATAAAAAAACATAAGTCATGAGCCATCGCATGGAAGTACATCGGTCTTAGAATTCTTTCAAATATAATGTATAAATAATGTGTAACGACAGTAAAATAATAAAAAAAAACAGACCGAAAAGTCGGTCTATATGACATGCATAAGTAAGCAACCTAAGTGGCTTAAAATATGGTTTACTGGTTGGTATAATCTTCATACACTGTCATAAAATATTGAAACTAAATACATGTCATGCAATAAATATCTGAAAACTGTCATAGTTTATCTCTTTTTATTCCTTTCCTGTTTGATTCGCCGACCTTTATCTGCCGCATCGAAATATACATTTCTTTTTAAGATCTTTGGAAAAGTTGACCAACCCGCCCCTTCTTCGACATAAAAACATGACAGACATGTGATATATTGTGTTGCGAAAACGTTCTCGATGTACATTTTCTAACAGGTTTGTTTTCTGACACGGGAAGAAGAAACGTTTACAAAGAAGTAAAAAGATTAAATTGACATTCTCGTTAAAAGCAGATGACATTTATATTCAGTCTAATATATATATATATATATATATATATATATATATATATATATATATATATATATATTTATATATATATGTGTGTGTGTGTGTGTATGTATGTATGTATATATACATATTTATATGTATATATCTGTATATATATATTATACACATATATATGTGTATATACATGTGTATACACATACGTATATATATGTATATACACATACGTATATATATATATGTATATATATATGCATATGTATATATACATGTGTGTGTGTGTGCGTGTGCGTGCGTTTACTGTTTTTTGGGAAAGAACTCCAACAAAGTCAGTAAATTAAATTAAAATAGCTCTTAGAATCTGATACCAGATACATAGTAACCAAAGATAAAATAAAATAACAGCATATAGGATACTGATTGATTAATACAAAAATATACGAATAAAATATATATAATAAATAAAATAAATAAAGAAATATATATATAAAGAAATATGAAAAATATACAAAAAATAAAATAAAATATAATTAGAAAAGCAACGAATCGCGAGTTACTCCCCTTTAACTAATGTAAAGAAAGACAAAAGTTTAAAGAATTAATAAGATAGATTGATTGCGTCTCTTGTACCAACCAAGACTAACTGATTAAACCAGAAACAATACCAATTAGAAACAGATTAGGACAACATGTATTTACTAAGAATACATTAAATAAAAAATTAAAAATAAGGATAAACTATAGTTAAATGAAAATGAACATCAATATATTCGGTTCTGCCGTTTCTTCAATACAGAAAAAATGGCTGACGAAAGCCTAACCTTATTTACGTTTTACCATTAACTGGTCCCCCTTATGTTAGGCTTGAAACCGACGTTATCAATGTTTTCTGACCTTCTGTACAATTTTAAATATATATATGTATATATACCTATGTATATACGTATATATATGTATATATATATACGTATATATACATGTATATATACGTATATATACATATATATAAGGTAAAATTAAAAGCCAAGAACAATCTACTTATATACATATATATATATATGAATATATATATGTACATATATATATATAGATATATGCATATATATGTATACATATATATACATATATATACATATACATATATATGCATGGATATACATATACATATATGTATATACATATATGTATAATTATAAATATATATATACATATATATATGTATGTACATGTATATATATGTATATATATATGTATGTACATGTATATATATGTATATATACACACACACACACACACACACACACATATATATATATATATATATATATATATATATAATATATATATATATATAGACTAGGGGGCCACCCAACGTTGCCCAGTAAAAATACACTTAGATATGATATTTAAATTTATGAAGATTTCGGATTTATTGTTACAGAGCAAATTCTCTATTGATTGTTATATTCTACTCAATATATATATATTCGAGAGAAGATAGACCGCACAAGTTTCTGAATCTTGTATTTAGCTTCGCGGTACATACAGCGCCTCGCGTTTCCAAATGGTCATATATATATATATATATATATATATATATATATATATATATATATATATATATATATAGTGATTGTTTCAAAAATTAAAAAGAAACGACTTCGGTGCCATCACCTGGAATTGAAACGTAAGCATTCAGCATTCTATCCTTTGTCCTTATTGCCTGTGCTACCGCCAGATGTATGTAGGAGACTAAAAATGAAGTGACTTCATGCACCTATTTTTACCGGGTGAAAACAACAGCGGAATTTTTCCAAAGTGTCCCATGGAAAAGTTCCAAGTTGATAGACCAAATATTCAGAAATGAGTGGTTAATATGTTTCGTACACACACGGACAATGCCATTTCATATATACGAGTGTCCCATCTGCCCTCGAGAGAAGATAGACCGCACAAGTTTCTGAATCTTGTATTTAGCTTCGCGGTACATACAGCGCCTCGCGTTTCCAAATGGTCACCCATCTGGTAAGGCTCAAATTGCTCAACTTCGGTGATCTGGCGTGAACCGACGTGTCAACGTGATTGTGCTATATATATATACATATACTAAAATGGGTGCCGGCGTTGCCCGGGTGTTTGGAGGTATGTATTGAGCAAAAAATAAAAAAGTACTAGTACAAAGGTATACCGTGAATGAGGAAAATAACAGGAAAACCCCTTACGTCTTTGCTGTTACCACCTCCGCCAAACCGGAAGTGACGTAGGCTAAAATTAAGGCCAGAAAATCGAAAAGCGGGGATGGCTTTTGACAATATCGGTGAAAAAAGCGACCCTTTCCTGTAGAAAAGTGTCCAGTTAAAGGCGAAGAAGTTGTTTTTAGCCAATTTTTCGATATTTGTCGTCTGTAAGGTCGAGCTTCAAAACGATACTAATCTTGTGAAAATCAGTCGCCTTTGTTGAAAGTTTTAGGCAGACATGCAGACATACATACATACATTTATATATTGGTAGCCCAAAATTTCCACCCAAACCGATTAAAAAGCTTGGCCTATCTCTGAATACCCTTTTTGTAAAATTTCAAATGTTTAAACCCGAAATTGTCTGAGTAAGTTGGTAGAGACGGTAGCGGTTATTTTTTTTAACTTTGACCCTTTTTATGACCCGTTAACATTTATTATTTTGGGCTCTAATCAAGTTATTAAATTAGATCAATGTCAAGGAGACCTATATCTAAAATTTCAAATGTTTAGACATAAAATTAGCGGAGGAGTTTGGTTGACATTTCAAAAGTCAAATCGTTGAATTTTTACGTCTTAACAGCTAAATTTCTTGCCGACTACCGATTACAAAGATTTTCCCAAATCTCAGTACCCTGTATATCAAACTTCGAGTCTTTAGACTAAAAGAGATATTGTGTAGGGAAATGTACACAGACAGACATACAGACACGTTCACTTATATATATATATATATATATATATATATATATATATATATATATATATATATGTACTAGCATTTCAGCCCGGCGCTGCCTGGGTGTTTGGGTGTGTATGTTGAGCAAAAATAAAGTGGTAGTAGGAAGGCAGGCTCGAACCCGTACTACGAAGGAGAAAAAGAACGAGAAAAAAAATCTGACGTCTTTGCTGTTACGACCACCGCCAAACCGGAAGTGACTTATGTTTAAATTAAGGCAAGACGATCGAAAGTAGAGGATGGCTTTCAAAAATATCGGCGAAAAACGCGACGATCCCTGTAGAAAGTGTCCAGTTGAAAGTTAGGATATTAATGTTTTTAGCCAATTTTTCGATATTTCTCGTCTGAAAGGTCGTACTGCAAAACGATACTGACCTTGTAAAAATCCGTCGCCTCTGTCGAAAGTTTTAGGCAGCCATGCAAACATACATACATACATACATTTATATAATGGTAACTAAAAATTTCCGACCCAAACCGATTACAAAGTTTGGCCTATCTCTGAATACCCTTTATGTAAAATTTCAAATGTTTAGACCAGAAATTGTCAGAGTAAGTTGGTAGAGACCGTAGAGGTCTATTTTTTTAACTTTGACCTCTATTATGACCCCTTAACATTCATTGTTTTTGGCTCTAATCAATTTATTACGTTAGATCCATGTCCAAGAGACCTATAGCTAAAATTTCAAGTGTTTAGACCCAACATTTTCGGAGGAGTTTGGTATAGTTCTCAAAGGTCAAATCGTTGAACTTTGACCCCGTAACAGCGAAATATCTGGCCGAAAACGGATTAGAAAGATTTTCCCAAATCTCCGTACCCTGTATATCAAATTCTGTATACTTAAAATTAACAGAGTTATTGCGTAGAGAAATGTACACACACAGACAAACAGACACTTTTATATATTAAACAAATTATATACGTATGCATAAATATATATGGAAACAATTTTGTGTTTACTGTAAATTGTTTACGCAAATATGCAAGTATAAATCTTGTAGAATATCTGCATGAATATAATTACACGTAATAGATAACTAAAATGATCATCCCATAAGAAAACCGAAGAAACTCATAGAGAATTAATTAAAATGAATGTTTAAAAGAATATGCAAATTAGCTAGATCTTTTGCAGATGAATGCAATTCCACGACCCATATATAAGAAAATTATATTTTCCTTTTAAATAAATAGAAAAGTTGTTTTTTTATATATGAATATCAATACACACAAAAGTAAAACGAATTTATAGGAGTATAGATAGATAGATATTCAATTTTAACTGCAAACAAGGTACACTTCCACTTTGAAGTTAGGGGCTACTATCGGGGACATAACTTGCAGGGAGATGAGTAGCAAGATGTCTGTTCACATGATACTTGTCCGTACAGTTGGGAAAGCAGAATCCCGGAAGGGAGTTACAAAGTCTAGCAGTTCTGAGGAGGAAACCATTCGAGTGGAAGACTTTCTTACATCTAGTGATCTCTACTGTGAAGGGATGGGATTTAGTTGCTGGTCGGGTTTGTCGGCGTATTCACGTCGAGGCGTACGTGCTTGTAGTTCGTCAGAGCATTCACTATTAAAGTACTTATAGACAGAGGGATGCAACATTTTGTCGATGGGATAGAGGCTGAAGCTTTGATGACAGTTCAGGAATGAGAGACAAGTAGCAAATGCACCAGCCCAAATGCGACAACATTACGCCATACGAATTGTGGCCTTAGAGAGAACCAGAATACTTTCAGGCGTAAGTAGTTTTCTAGGACGGTAGAGAGATCCCACCTTCTTCGCAGCAGTCTTGACAATGCTCTTAATGTATCTATTCCAGTTCATGTTACCTGTAAACGTAAGACCGAGGAGTTCAAAAGAAGTACTTTCGGGTAATATGTTCTTGACCATTGCTATTGGTGGTAGTGAAGGTTTCTTGTAATTATTGAAAAAACAACTTAGTCTTAGCAGCATTGAATGTGACCATCCATTTTTGTCCCCATTCCACTACAGATTCATTTAGTGTTTATGCTATTTCCTTAGATATGTGTTCATTTGTTTTCCCTCGTGCCTGTTATAGAGTGTGGTGTCATCAGCAAATATACCCATCTCCGAAACAATCAGGAAGGTCATTTATAAATATCAGGAATAATAAAGGTCCAAGGATACACCCCTGAGATACTCCTGCATTTATATTATATTATTTAGACGTACGACCGTCGAGGAGAACCAGGATTTTTCTCTAACTTAAGACGGATCTAATTAACGGGCTTGTCTGAATCCATATTTTTTGTCGGTCAGGAGTTTACCAGCTGTAAGAATCGATTAATTAAGGACTCAAATATTTTGGCGAAAAGTGGGAGAAGATTAATGGGGCAATAATTTAATGGGTCAATTCTTTCACAAGAATTCTTGATAACTGGTACCACACAAGCGGTTTTCCAGCAGTTAGGAAAGCAAGATTCGTCAAAGCATTTGTTGAAAACTTTGGAGAGAACTGGAGTAACCTCAGTGGAGCATTTTTTAATAGCACAACCGGGATGAGATCGGGTCCACATGCCTTTGAGGTGTCTAGGTTTTTATGATACTATGTACTTGAGATGGGGTTATTTTCAAATCATCTAGTGTGGCGTCTGTTCGCAAATGAAAATCGAGGAGGGAATGGTGTATCGGGTCCAGTGTGGAGTTTGAGGCAAACCTACTGGCAAGTAGATTAGCCTTCTCGGTTGCCATGCAAACAACCTCATAATTGTTTGATAGTGGGGAATCCTTGACTGCCCATTATTTACTACACTGTTGTAGATTTTCCAAAAATCACGAGTTCCTAATTTCTGTGCTTCAATGTTTTTCTTGGTGGTTTCAGTGTATTCTGTCTTAGCTGTCGCTATTTCTCTCTTACAATTACTCCTCGTTTCTATATACTTCTGTCTGTTTGAACTGGACTTATGTCGGTTGAATCTGTGGTACGCATACTACCTTTAAGCAATGACAGCTGAAAGTAGAAGTCAACCATTGGGGAAAGTGGGGATTGCTATAGAATTTCTGCGTGGGAACACGTGCTTCAATTGCAGTTTTGAACCATTTACGCGCTGTTCAGCTGGAAGAGAAAAGATATTTTCCCATGGGCATCTCTGTCAGCCTTTTTTGTAATACCTCGTTGTTTTGAGCAGTGGGTCTTCAGTTTTGGATCGACAATTTAGGATGATTTCTACCATTATCACAGAATGATCAGCATTCCCGAGTGGGCTGTGGACATTCCTTATTGTTATATCCTGTTCAACGGTATATAATAATGACAAAATACGACGAGTGGAATGCATAACAAAAAGGTTTATTAGTTCTTCGCAATAATACAAATACAAAATGGCTACTTGTTTTTGAAGTTAGATAAATGTAACTGGAAGGTAAAGAAAAAGGAACTTAGCATGTGAGAGCTAAACGCTCGTCCCTGGGAAGCTTGGTTAACCGGAGTACACTTGTAGAGTGTAAGACGTGAGACTGGTAGGACGCAAGGCTGCAAACAAGACAAAACGCCCCTACCTTAAAATGGTAGCTCTTTTATATCCTGTTTTGTATCCGGTTCGATACGTAGTTATGTCCCTTATAACCCCCCCTGAAGCTGAAATCTTCCCGATTTTAGCTTTAATACGGCTTCCGTTTGGGATCAGGGCTTAAGCGCCCGACGACTTTCCTTTTACGTGTGCTATTCCTATTGGTCAGAGTGTCCTGCAGTAAAGAATTCAGTCCAGCCCGTATGGTAGGCTCAGGGCATACATTCATGGGTCCTTGTATACACACCGGTTTTGGAATGTCAAATGTGTCACACAAAGTTTCCATTGGGATTTCCTCTTTATTTTCCGAAATTCTTGAGCGAATTTGATTAATATGTCTTTTACAGACAAAACTTGGGCCTTGAATAGTATAGTTCCCAATTCTTTTCTTAATGATACCGTCCACCCAATGATTTTTCTCATTTTGAAAATCTTTAAAATGAATTTTGTCTCCTGGGGAATAGCACTTTACATTAAAGTTTTCTTTTCTAGCAACTTTGTTTTTATCTGGTAGGAGGCTATCGAAAATGGATCTAATTTTTCTGTCGAACATAAGTTCTGCAGGGATGAATTTACATCATTGTTTGGATTTGAGGTTACTCGGTCGATCGCTAGAAATGTTTGTATTGTTCGCTCATCTGTGTCAATGTTCATGTTTTTCTTTAATGCACGCTCAAACGTTTCCACAAATTTATCTGTCAATCCATTTGACCTAGGATCGTAAATAGGTGTCGTGATGTGTTGTATATCCAGTGAGTTGCAGAATTCTTTAAATTCGTAACATGTGGATGCTGTACCATTGTCACTCACTATAGTCTTTGGTACACCAAACCGGCTGAAAATTTTGTCAAGTGTAGTTACAGTGTTCCTTGATGTTGGGTGTCTGATCTTGAATATCTCCGGCCATTTGGAGAAAGAGTCCATTACAATTAAGTAAAAAAAAACATTTAGTGGTCCGGCATAATCAATATGCAGACGTGGCCAGGGCAAGTCCGTCTTCGGCCACGGGGTCATTTTTACCGGAGGATCTCGGGCTGCTAACTAACATCCTTTGCACGCTTTGATACCGTTTTTCACCTCTTTATCAATACCAGGCCAATACACGTAACCTCTAATTAGGGATTTCATCCTTGAAATGCCAGGATGATCTGTGTGAAATTCCTTTAGCATTTTTCTTCGTAATACCTGTGGAGTTGCGATTCTATCAGCATACATGAGTCCTTTTTATGTCTTTCCGTCCGTCCTACTTGATTTTTCATTTTCTTTATGAAAACGTCTTATACAGCTTCTCTTTTAATCTCTTCTAGAGTTACCGTGAGTTCACGGATCATATTGCCCATTGAATTTGAGCATTCGCTTTCATCTTTAAGAGGTGAAATTACCGTCTCTTAAAAACGTTCGATTCTTTTTGGAATCAACCTTGACAGTGCATCCGCGTGTCCTAACTTTTTTGATCACACATGCTCCATCTTAAACTGATAGTTTAAGAGAGTTACAGTCCATCGCTGTAGTTGATTTGCGATATACGTAGGGATGCCTTTCTTCGATCCAAATATCGTGATTAACGTCTGTAATATGAAGTTTCGTCCATAGAGAAAACGGTCCATAGAGAAAACGGTTAAACATTTTGACTCCAAATATTATCGAGAGGGTCTCCTTTTCAATCTGGCTGTAGTTTTTCTCAGATGCAACCAAAGTTATTGACGCGTGAACGATTGCTTTTTTTGTTCCATCCTCATACTTATTGAGTAATGCAGCACCAACTCCGTAATCACTGGCGTCCGTTGCTAGTACCATCTCCTTTTCTGGATCGAAATTCGCTAATGCCACATCTGACAGTAGACATTTCTTAATTTTCTGTAAAGCAGATTCACAACCCTATGTCCAATTCCATCTATTGCTTTTTTTAGTAGCTCGTTAAGAGGAACTCTCAAATTATGCACATTAGGAATGTAGATCTCATAATATTGGACCAACCCCCAAAATGACTGTAGTTTTGGTTCTGAGTCTGGAGCATCTTTTCGATTGCTTCGGTCCGTTGTGGATCTGGCCTTCGTCCATCTTCGTCAATTAGTTGACCAAGGTATTTGATCCTTTTCATGAAGAAATCGCATTTCTCCGGACTCAATCTGAAACCAAACACCTCCATTCTTTCTCTTAAGTACTTCTCTGAAGTTCTTTTTGTGCTCTTGCAAATTACTGCTCTTTATCAAGACATCGTCATTGCAAATTCCAACCCTGCGAGCATCGTATCCATTATCTCTTGGAAGAGAGCAGGGGCGACCTTTAAGCCGAAAGGAAGCCTCTTCAGCTTGAAGATACCCTTATGCGTGTTAATGCGCAGGTACTTTAAGCATTCATCATTGACCTTGATTTGCAAGTATGCGTCCGAGAGGTCTATCTTGGAAAAATTTTAGTTTAGTTTGGAGAATATATCTTCTGTCGACGGAAGCGATGATTGCCGTCCTTTAAACAATCATTCAGGCCCGTTAAGAAATCAGCACAAACTCTGATTTTATTATTCTTTTTCTTTCGAAAAACTCGTAATCCTATGGTGCCGGGTTCGAATTCAGTTTGCGTTCACCAAATATTTTTTCGTCAAAATATAAATAAAGTTTACTTTACCTCGCATTTGTTATGACAATATCTTTCAAGTACAATTTTATTACCTTTCCGCGGGTTCTTATCCTCTGATCTTATCCACTACTTTATGTAGGAAAATTCGAATAGTTCTGTGTCGCTCGTGGTCCTAATGGTAGTTCAGTTACGAAATCCTTGTAAATTTTCGTCAAAAATCATTGAATAGTACACAGTCCTTTAAATACGGTAATTTATCTCTGTTAAGAGATAAAGAATCATCTTCGTTCGCCAACTGCTATATCCTATTCAACGGTATATAATAATATGACAAAATACGATGAGTGAAATGCATAACAAAAAGGTTTATTAGTACTTCGCAATAATACAAATACAAAATGGCTACTTGTTTTTCAGTCAGAGAAATATAACTAAAGGTAAAGTGAAATGAACTTAGCGCGTAAGAGCTAAAAGCTCGTCCCTGGGAAGCTTGGTTAACCGGAGTACACTTGTAGAGTGTAAGGCTGCAAACAAGACAAGACGCCCTACCTTAAAATGGTAGCTCTTTTATATACTGTTTCGTATCCGGTTCGATACATAAGTATGTCCCTTATAACAGTTATACAATCATCGGGAACTGTGGTCAGAAATAGATTTAGAAGTTAAGTATGTTGATCTTACTGGTCTGGAAAAAGTGTCGGAAATGTAATCATCTATTATAGAGAAGCTATGTGTTGTGCTACCAGCTACGTCTGCGTAAGTAGAGAATCCAAGTCAGTTACTGTGGTGAACATTGAAGTCACCAAATAGAGTACCGAATTGAGGGAGAGCAGTAGAGAAAATACAAGTAGCTAATGTTATGAAAGCACATAAAAGCCTGGTCATCTGATTCTAGATTTGTTTCCCTAGTCAAGGAGAGGGTATTACGAATATAGGCTCCAAGACCGTGCATATGTCTTTCTGTGTCCTTACGGCAGAGTGAGAGATGGTCAGGTATGTTAAATTGGTTAGAGAGAATGGATGAGTGTAGGTTAGTTTCATTTAATGCTAACATATCCCAGGTGTTTACTAGGAGAAATGATTCAACATCAGCGTAGTTGGTTCTAAGCCCGAAGGTAGGGGGCAGTATGGGTTTCTTTGAGTTATTTAGATGTATATATATATATATATATATATATATATATATAAAGATATATATATATATATATAAAGATATATATACATATATATAAAGATAGATATATATACATATATTTATATATATATTTATATATATATTTATATATACATATTTTATATATTGTATATATATATCAATATATATATTTATATATATATTTATATGTATATTTATATATATATTTATATATTTATTCATATATAGAGATTTATATATATTTATTTATATATAGAGATCTATATATATATATATTTATATATAAAGGTTTATATATATATTTATTTATATATAGAGATTTAGATATATATATATATTTATAGAGAGATTTATACATATATATATATTTATTTATTCATATAGAGAGATTTATACATATATATATCTATTTATATATAGAGATTTGTACATATATATTTATTATTTACAGAAATTTGTATAATTATATAATTATATTTATATATTTATATATATATATTTATAAATATATATATATACATTATATATATATTTATATAAATATATATTTTATATATATATAATTTATATATATTTATATACTTATTTATTCATGAATACATTTTATTTATATATTTCTTTATATATATTTGTATATATATTTACATACATTTATGTATATATTTATATATATATATATATATACATAAGAGAAAAAAAATTTAAACTGTAAGTTAAACTTTACAATCAAAATTTATTAATCGACTTAATACTCCAAAAATCAATTTACAAAGTCTGTATTCCGTGTAGTTTCAAATAATACTAATCTTATTATTCTTCTCATAAGAAGACATAAGGAATCAGCAAATTATATTTGTAGTTATGCTAGAATTTGCTAGGTAAGGCATTAAGTGAAACCGCAATTTATTATAGTTATAAATTGACACGAATGATTATATCAATCATATAGCGATATTGATAAAAGTAAATATACAGATATATACATATATACATACATATATACATACATACTCATATACACACTCATACATACATATACACATAACATACATACACGTATTTACTCACATTTATTCATACATAAATACAACCATAAACATACAAGTACATATGTATACATATATACATGTATATAAATATACATACATATATATATATATATATATATATATATATATATATATATATACAACGCACAAAACACATCTACATAGACATGGAAAATAAAAATAAATAAAATAAAAACCTCCATATATATATATATATATATATATATATATATATATATATACACGTACATAGACACACATAAGGACAATTATATACACGTATAAAAGTATAACAGATGATAAAACTGCTATCACCCCTACCGTCACCATCACTACTACTACTAATAATAATAATTGAAAAAATAAAAACAATATATATATATATATAAACAAATAAAATAAAATAAATAGTTAAATAAATACCTAGCGAGAGAATAGTAATGCGCTTAAAGAAAATTAATAATTGAACATGTATTGGTATATATATATTTATATATATATATATATGTCTATATATATATGTCTATATATATGTGTCTATATATATATATGTCTATATATGTATATATATGTAAATATATGCATATATATAAATGCAGAGAAATATGTATAATTTAGGGGTACTATTTATCTTTGTATGTAAAAAGAAAATAATATGATAACAGCCGATAACAACATTGATTATTTCTATAATTTTCAAGATAAAAGCAATAAACTAGGTAAGACAAGATGATAAAGTCCGGTAGAATGTGTTGAAAAAATACAATATTAAAATGTATAGTAGTAATAATAAAAAAATTAAATAATTAAAAAAATAATAATAACAAAATAAATCAATTTTTTTTTAAAATCCAAATGTATTTTTATTTTAAATTTTAACAGAGGGACTATGTAATTTCAAAATTGCAATACTTGTATTTTAACCTATGTTTGCATTGGAAAATCAGCTCACTCTTTGTATTGATTACATTTTTGGATTGAGGAGACGTTATTATCCTTATTGCCTCAGAAAGGCATAGATTACAGTGTAAGATTGAGATTTACATATAATTCTTCAATCAACTGAGGATCGAATACTCTTAGATTTAAGTTTTTTTTAATTAAAGTAGCCATAGAAGTTCCCTAGTTTAATATTTGTGTTTTATTGCTAAAAGATGATATGTGGTTAGAGATTCTCTGTTTTATTAAAGTAGAAGTGGATCCGATGTATGTGTATGTTTTGGGTGCATGGTTGATACTGTTGTTTGTATTTAATATTAGATTGTTATTAAGGTTAGGATATGAAGTGGGTGAATGGATGAAGATGTAATTACTGGTCTGGTTGCTAAATTTATTATCATGCGAGTTGTTTTGTGAAGGACTAACAGTATTTATATCATTAGTACTGATATTAATCAAGCTTATTAGAGGAGGGGGTGTTCAAGTTCATTGCTATTTGTTTAACCAAAGATTGGCTGTTGGGAAAGATTAGTGGTGTTTATTTGGAGCGATTTACATGGCATCTCAGTTACAGTACACGAATAAGTCACATTTTTGTGGATACAGTTATTATTGAGGGGGCATTCTTTTTCTTTGCAATTACATTTGGTTTTGTTGGCCATGGGAAAAGGAATTGCTTTGGCATATTTCATTTTCTTGTTATTAGAGGTTATGATTGTCTGGGCTAAATTAGGCATTGTAGCGTATGATATCTTAATAGAATTTTTGTTAAACAAAGAGCTATACCTATGCAGATACCTAAAAGAATTTTCAACAATATTGAAGAATTCCTTGGGGACATTAGTGTTTACATTGGAGCTGAAAGGGGGATTAAACCAAAGATTATTCGTTCTCCTTGTCCTCTTTCTAGTGGAAGATCTGTTTTTGTTAGTGCTCTTGTGGTTAGTATGGTTGACATTATTATTGCTATTACTTGAAATTTTGTGGTTTCTTTTTTGTGTTCTGGGCATGTAATTAATGAGGTTAATCGGCGAGTTTCTTGGTTTTTATAGTTATATTTTATCTTTTCCATATAACTCGAATTTCTAAGGGCGTTATTATAAAATATGGAGTTTTGATCAAATGTCTTTTGTCAGCTAGGGATTCTGGTAAAGATTGAAGGTATTATGGATTTAATTATTGAATTAGGGTGATTTGAAAACTTATGACCCATATAATAGTGTGGGGTTTAGCTTATGGTATGGGCTGTATGCTTCAGAGTTGTGGTTAAATGAGATATCTAAGAAGTTAGCTGTTTTTTGTTAGGTTCAACTGTTATGGAGAGTCCAACGTTATTAAAATAACTATGAATATTTTTTAGTGTTTTATTATACTCTCTAGATATGGCTTTTGTTGCGAGGAGGGCATCGTCTCTATAAATATATATATATATATATATAATATTTATATATATTTATATACATATATATATTTATATATAGATTTATATACATATTTATAAATATATATATATACACAAATCTAGCGCTAAAACGTTTTCATCCTAAATGCTACACAATAATGCACAAATAAATACTTTGCTAATAACATAGAGAAAACAAATAGAACGTTACTTAGTTAGGTCAGACTGATCACCAGTTTTTTTTTTAAGATAGGTACAATAGAGGACTTTACAAGAAAGCTAACATAATATTAATAAAAAGTGATTTGATAATGGCCAGAAGATACAATAAAGTTCAGAACTACAACGTTTGAACACAGAAATAGGAACTGAAATATAACGGGAAGCCTTAGACTGGTTAAAATAAGAAAGAACTCTAGCAATCATCATTGAAATGATAATTATAGAATAAGAAAAATCAGGGAGAACAGCACTAGAATCATCAATCGAAAAATTAACAGCAAAAACAAAGATAATTTAAAACATATGAAAGGGTCACATGAAATGGAGACAGCCTCGTGATGAAAAATACAAGGCTATGTAAATGCGTAAAATTGTCTAAGCGAATAATAGCCAAATAACGATCCACACATAAATCGTTGTTATCAGTAGAAGAATCTAGATTAGACTCTCAAAGAGCAAAGATATGAAAAGATTTGCGAAAGAGAAAAAAATTAAACATCGGAAAAGTCCGTCTTGAGAATCTGATGTTTGTATAGAAAATGATAAAGTGATTGTTGTGAGGGTTAGTAGAAGGCATGATAATGAATATAGAGAGAAATGTAGAAAGTCCCTTTCAAGATAAACTAAGATTAAAAGGGACACCACCACGAGCAATCAATCCCCATGAGTCTAAACAGGCTAGATAAAATAACGTTCTAAATCTTGTAGGGAAGGAAGGAGTTACTAGGCTAGCCAACAAAATGCCTACCCGTAAAATTAAATTCTTAGCAAGAAATCTTAACACTATTTTGCCTTAAATTTAACCCTTTATTAAAAAAAATAATCCTCTACACACATGAAAATTTATATTACATAATTTTCAATTTTAACGTTTAAGACTAATTAATATTCAAATGGCAGAAGTCACTATTTTATATTTTGACAATTTCTGATGGTTGTATATGTTTTCTTTGCCGAACGAATTTCTTCCGATTGAAGCACAATTTATTTCATATGTTCACCTTACAACTCTCATTTCAAGGTGATTTGAACAATTCCTACAGAAAACAACATTAAATGGTTTCATTTTACTTTTCCTACATCTCAAATCCTGTTGACTTTCTCTCAAAATAATATTACTGAAATAATAATAATAATAATAATAATGATAATAGTAATATTACTGAAATAATAATAATATTACAAATAATAATGATAATAATAGTAATAATGATGATGATAATAATATTACTAAAATAATGATAATAATGATAATGATAATAATAATAATGATGATAATAATAATAAAATAATAATAGGAATAATAATAATAATAATAATAATAATAATAATAATAATAATAATAATAATAATAAATGTATAATTCTGTCTGTCCATTTAAATTTAACTAATGCAGGACCTCTAACATGAATGCCACAAAAATAATTCCAGCGTTAAGCAAGGAGAAGAAAAATAAAAAAGGAGGAACTCAATTTTGTTTTTTTTTCCTTGTTGGCAAAGATGGCCAGAAATGCTGTATGTATATATATATATATATATATATATATATATATATATATATATATATATATATATATATATACATGCGTGTATGTTTGTACTAGCAAAGGGCTGTGACTTCCATTCATATCACTACACTCTAACTGACCGACGACTAGACATTAACTTTTACACGAGTCCTAATAGAGATAATTTAACACGTGTGAGGCACCGAAACTCTGTAAAAGAATGGAAAAATGTGAGTTTTTCTTTTTAAAAACAAAAAAAAAGTTAATTATTACTTTGAATTTATGGGTTTGTATTACTGTACACATAGATTCAAAAAAGTTGTCAAAAAACAAATATATAACAAATAAATGTTATCAAAGGCAAGATAAGTTACTTTTCTACCAAACTGGATATATTTTTTGTGTTTTTATTCAATGTAACATGTCTATTCAGCTCGAAAACATGCAGTGTTTACCGATTTATTGGAAAATTCTAAATGGCGCCCGACTCTCTCTTTAACACGTAAGTTTGGGAAAAGGTGTTATAAATAATAAACTAGACAAAATACTATTAAAACCCACCGAATATATGTCAAGTTATGTCACGGTAACATATATTGAGCAAATTTCTAACAGTATTTTGTCTGGTTTATTATTTAAAACACCTTTTCCCGAACTTACTGTGTTAAAGAGAGAGTCGGGCGCCATTTTGAATTTTCCAATACATCGGTAAACACTGTATGCTTTTCGAGCTGAATAAATATGTTCCATTAAATAAAAACACAAAAAATATATCCAGTTAGGTAGAAAAGTAACTTATCTTGCCTTTGATAACATTTATTTGTTATATATTTGTTTTTTGACAACTTTTTCGCATCTATGTGTACAGTAATACAACCCGAATTCATCCAGACGGGACGGCTGGCTTTAAGCAAGAAAAAGAAGGAAAAAAGGAGGAACTCAATTTTGTTTTCCTTGTTCGCAAAGATGTGGAGAAATGCTCTGTATATATATATATATATATATATATATATATATATATATATATATATATATATATATGTATGTATATATATATATATATATGCATGCGTGTATGTTTGTACTGGGAAAGTGATGTGACTTCCATCCATATCATTACACTCTAACGTACCGACGACTAGACATTAACTTTTACACGAGTCCTAATAGAGATAATTTAACACGTGTGAGGCACCGAAACTCTGTAAAAGAATGGAAAAAATGTGAGTTTTTCTTTAAAAAAAAAAAAAAAATGTTAACTATTACTTCGAATTTATTTCAGGAAGCAGTCTCCATTGCGATATAAATGTATAATTCTGTCTGTCCATTTAAATTTCACTAATGCAGGACCTCTTACATTAGTGCGAAAAGTGGGCAGGCGGGCGACTGAGGAACAACTTAGCTGAACGTTGCTCCGAACTTTTAACCGGAAGCAGTGCTTTTCGCGATATCAACGTGGAAAGTGCCCCGACTGAGAACGAGGGAACTAAATACTACCACAGCATCAGTGGAAATAACCTTCCTCCTCTTCTTCTTATCCAACATTTCTAGCGACTAACCAGTATGGTGTAAGGTAGACCTATCATCAAACGCCTTCTTTCAGAGCATTACGACCGACTTTTACTAAGTAGAACACTTACTTAAAATTTTTATTAAGTTTTTATATATAAATTTTTTTAGAGGGGGGGAAAAAAGGGAAAAAATTTATTTTTTCTTTTCTTTTTTTATTATTTCTTTATTTTATTTTTTATTTATTTGTTTTTTATCTTCTGTTTATGCCTTATATGTATGTGTGAAAGTGCACGATATCTCATGTATACATGGGAGCAAAACACTATACCTGCGTCAGAACCACAGGTTAGACAATTCTGAGCTCCGTGTTGCCAGAAACACCAAAATATGAAAAATGTCAAGCACAAATAATTCAAACCATAGGAGCCAGAATAAATATCTGGGTGTCATGATCGGCAGGTGCTCCTTCGGTAGCCAGCATGGGGGACCCGGTCGTCATCCTGCGAATGTTGGCCAACTTCTTAATTTCAGAAACTAAAATTACATGGACGTTAAACAGGTAAGCATAACCTCTAATTTCAGGGGACAAAATGATACCGAACAAAGAGCACAGCTGTGATAATCATCAAAATGGAAGAAAAAAAAACGAAGAAAGAAATGGACAACAAAAGAGAATAGACTGGTAATGGAATGCTGTTATAGAAATCCTGAATATAGATATGGAGGTTATCGGAAACGAATAAAATAACTATGGGACCACCCCAGTGACCACCAAGCGACAGAACAAAGAATTGCGGACCAAGCAAGACTGATACTCAAGAAAGGTTGGCTCTCTAAACTAAGACTAGCAGAAATACAGCGAAAAATAAATGAGGAAACTGAACAACAAACACCCCCCAATTGAACTGCTCGTAGAAAAAACCCACAAGTTGAAGCCTCACAAGTAAAAACACTAAAGTAAAAACACCAAAGGCCCAGGACCTTGAAACCAAGAACAATGAAACAGAACTAACAGAGAATGAAGCAAATGAAATAAACAAAATAACGCAGTTTATGAACGAGGAAAAAACCAAACTTCAATCGTTAAAGAACCAAGAGCAGAAGAAATTAAAAACAGAAACTGAGAAGGTTAAGCTCCTCCCAACCATCCCAACAAACACAATAACAGACTTAAACAACCTCATTTACGCAGGCGCCAAAATGGTAAGTATGAATCTCAAATCAGGAAAACAACCGGGAACAAGCGGACCGACAAAACCTGGATGGGAAATAAGACTAGAAACCCAAATACATAAACATAAAAAAGATACCAAAATGATCAGCAGGAGGAAAGCAATGTGAAAAAAAAGGAATATTGGAAATGTAACTGACAGGGAGAGGCTAAACAAGAAACATGAAGAACTGGACCAAAAAATAAAAGCAAAGAAGCGAGATTGAGACGATATCGATATAAATCTGAACAATGCAAACAAAACAGAACATTTGAAACTAATGAAAACCAATTCTACCAAAATGTGAACGGAGGAAACACAAAAACAGAACAACCAAATCCGACAGAAACAAAACTCTACTGGAGTAAAATATGGGAAGACCGGCGAGATCACAATAGAAATGCCGAATGGCTGAAAGACATAAAAGAAGTGTTAGAACAAATAGAAAAAGGAACAGAGAATGAAATCAACAAGGAAACCCTAAAGAAAATCATAGGAAAAATGGTAAACTGGAGAGCACCAGGGTACGACGGGATGCATGCATACTGGTTCAAAAAATTCACAACCTTACACGAAAGGCTAGCCCAAAACCTGAGGTGGTGTATACAGGAAGCAAGCGTACCAGACTGGATGACAAAAGGGAGAACCACACTGCTACAGAAGGACAGGGAGAAAGGAACCGTCCCTAGCAACTATAGGCCAATCACGTGCTTACCAACTATGTGGAAGATACTGACAGCGCAAATCTACCACTCAATAAATAATCGTGGACTCATCCCCGAGGAGCAGAAAGGATGCCAAAAAGAAAAAAGAGGAACACATGACCTGTTATATATAGAGCAAAGATCCTAAAGAGGTAAAAAGGAGGAGAAAGAATTTAGCCATGGCATGGATCGACTACAAAAAAGCGTACGACAGGATTCCCCAAGCACGGATAATAGAATGCCTAAAATGTATAAAATACCAAGCGGGATCACCAACGTAATAGAAAATGCAATGAAAACATGGAGACTGGAATTGACAGCCGATGGACAACACGTAACAGAAATTAACATACAAAGAGGAATCTTTCAAGAAGACTCACTATCACCACTACTATGATGCCCATGAACAGTATTCTGAGAAAGTGCCTAGCCGGATACAAGTTCTCCAATACACAGGAAAAAAATAAACCACCTGATGTACATGGACGATCTGAAACTAGTTGCAAAGACCGAAAAGGAGCTAGAGACACTACCAGAATCTTCAGCCAAGATATCCAAATGGAATTTGGAATGGAGAAGTGCACATAACTAGTAATAAGAAATGGAAAACTGGAAGCGACAGAAGGCATGGAACTACTCAACCAAACAGAAATGAGGGCACTAGCGGAACAAGACAACTAAAAATACTTGGGAATTCTGGAAGCGGACACCATCAAAGCAACAGAAATGAAAGAGAAAATTAGAAAGGAATACCTCAGGAGAACAAGAAAACTCCTGGAAACGAAATTAAATCGCAGAAACCTAATAAAAGGTATAAATACATGGGCAGTATCGCTAGTAAGATACTCTGGACCGTTT